>NW_026886124.1:0-74038 GCF_032173495.1 Musca vetustissima
TACCAAAAGATTTCCAGGGACTTTAGTGGGCTATTTACCTAAAATCGGGTGAAGCTATATATGGGAGCTAAATCTAAATTTGTACCGATTGCCACGAAACTTTGCACACATCATTCTAAACTTAATTTAGTACGCTATGCCAAATTTCGTGCAAATCGAAAGATATATAGGGGCTTTTGTACACAATTTACCTTAAATCGGACGAAGATATATATGGGAGCTATATCTAAATCTAAACCGATTTTCACGAAACTTGGCAGACATCATTCTAGACCTTATTCATTACGCTGTGCCAAATTTCGTGCAAATCGAAAGATATATAGGGACTTTTGTACACAATTTACCTTAAATCGGATGATGATATATATGGGAGCTGTATTTAAATCTGAACCGATTTTCACGAAACTTGGCATACATCATTCTAGACCTTATTCATTACGCTGTGCCAAATTTCATGATAATCGAAAGATATATAGGGACTTTGGTACTCAATTTACCTTAAATCGGACGAAGATATATAAGGGAGCTATATCTAAATCTGAACCGATTTTCACGAAACTTGGCATACATCATTCTAGACCTTACTTATTACGCTGTGCCAAATTTCGTGCAAATCGAAAGATATATAGGGATTTTATTACACAATTTACCTTAAATCGGACGAAGATATATATGGGAGCTATATCTAAATCTGAACCGATTTTTATGAAATTTTACACACATCATTCTAGACCTTATTCATTACGCTGTGCCAATTTTCGTGCAAATCGAAAGATATATAGGGACCGTTTACATTAAATCGGGCGAAAATATATATGGGAGCTATTTCGAAATCTGAACCACAGTGTGGTGAAGGGTATAAAAAGACTTTATGCCTCAATATAGGGTGCATGGTTCGATTAGAGTAGCAAGTGTGCCTGACTTTGTTTGCGATAGTGCAGTGGTTAAATTTTCTTTAGCTTTCAAATAATATGTCCTTAATCAAATACAGTCGAAATCGTTTATAACATCACCATTTATAACGAAATATCGGTTATAATGACTTATCCAAAAGACATATCACTTATAGCGACGAATTTCATCTGTCTCTTGACCGTCGATATATGCGACTGTAATTGAAACCTCTTCAAAAATCGGTTTTATTATATAATTATACGTTTCGAATATGTAAACAACCGGATCAGTCCACTGCGAATAAATATTATTAACGTATTTAGCATTATGAGATCTATTTATGGTAAATATTTCAGATTTTTAACCAAAGCCTAAAATTTATACTAACAAATTATTAAATTATTTTTATTATCAGAGCAAAGATTCATTCAAATTTCAATTTCTTGCTTTTGAGGACACTGCCTAAAATCATATGAAATCATATGATCTATTCATTGAGAGGATAGAGTAAAAATGTGGATAATTTTTAAATGCCATATGAAGCGAACGGGGTATCAATTTTCATCCAAACCCATTGTAGTATTTTAACCAGTCGTCCGAATATGGGACCAATCGACCAAACAATTTTTGGTACCTCTTCAATATCAATCGAAACGAAGTTTCCGATTTAAGAGGACGCCCCACTCGAAATAATTGTTTTCTCATGACGGTCAGGATAGCATAAATACTATTAATCTAATCGGTTCCAAATTTTATCACGTTATTCTGGACCCAGATATGTAGATATCGCATGAGCTAGGATAAATTCAATCGGTGATCATCTTCCCTATTTTCTAGCTTGGTTTTTGACCGAAAATTTACAATTTTCCTAACAAATTATTTTCCTTGGTACTCCAATTTACTAATTTTCGGGCTAGTTAATAATCCTATTATCATACCAGATCCAGTGATCGGCAATCATGCCCTGAAAGAATAACTTTTCATTAATTACAAAAAACAACAAAATTTTGTCAATTTATTTATTTTTTCTTTAAAGGCATGGCCCAAATATCAGGTCAATCAGAAGGCTAATTTAAGGAAATACACAACCCTGCTGTTGTAGCGGCGAAAAAATCTTTGAAAAAAATATTGACTTTGTTGCACTTTTTGAACGCGCGCAATAAAATTTAAACACATCACTGATTTTATTAAATAATATTAAATACATAATTTCTTTTTCACGATATTTGATTAACATTTCGTGTATTTTATGATAATTTTTAAACAAATTGAAAATTTACTGGGTGACATAATATATAGGCCTTGATTAAAAGGTTAAAATTTGGAAAATTTGTAGATCCA
This sequence comes from Musca vetustissima, assembly GCF_032173495.1. Classification (NCBI taxonomy): domain Eukaryota; kingdom Metazoa; phylum Arthropoda; class Insecta; order Diptera; family Muscidae; genus Musca; species Musca vetustissima. The sequence goes on from NW_026886124.1 coordinate 2,236, forward strand.
ATACACAAACTTCGCTAACTGTAATTTTTTACCAGAACTAAATTAGATCCGAAAAGGAGGACTATAAGACGAATTTTCTTGGTACTTATTGCATTTAGTACAAGAATCTACTGCATAGGTTCAATATCTATGGTACTTATCCCACAAACTGTCACAATTTTGAAAAATTGTAAGTAAATAAGTTTGTACAATTGCTACTTGTTTCAAACTATAATTTTAAATAACTAATTTATGTCTTCCAATATTTTTTGTTTCCGTTTTCTTTCTCACACTTTATTTAATTCAGTGTATTTAATTCAGTGTGAAAGCCGGAAATAAATGTAATTATTTTTTCCATAACCAATTTCAATATGAATATACAAATTTTTAATATTGAAAAAAATTGCATAGATTATTTAGTTGTTGTTTTTGGGTTCCCCCAACATTGATGCCGTTGTCTATATTGGATGAAGTAACAGTTTTTTGCCATTTGCCGTCATCCGCATTGCCATTATCGCTCACACCTCGGAGAGTAACCACAGCAACAAAAAGCATCAGCCGCTTGCACTGCTTGGCTAATGGCTTTTTGTTGCAATTGCAATTATTATTCAGAATGAAATTGGAAAATGAATTAACATAATTTCATTTTGGCCGTGGAGGGAGGAGGAAAAGAAAGAAGAACAAATAACACACACAATCACAATTTTTATCAACCAATGCAGCTAATTTTGTATGGTACAAACAAAAACAAGAAACGGGAGGAATTTGTTCCATTTTGCGTTTATTTCTGTTTTCATTCGGGATTATTTGTTTAATTGGAAAGAAAATTATGACAAAATTAAGCAAAAACGCATATTAAAAAAAAAAAAAACAAAGCGTTGGAGTTTTTTTTTAACTAAAATAAAAATAACAAGTAAGTTGTAATGACTATGGTTGCAGGATGCTTCGATCTCAGATAATTTTTTTAATGAGTCGGATGGTTTATTTATGATATTCTAAAATCTACTAGTAAATTTTATTTTGGGATAGGTTTACACAAATTCCGCAAAAGCAGAAGTTTATAATAAATTTGTCCAAAAAATATTCATTGGAGACCCATAAGGAAAATTGATACTCTTAATCAGAATTAAATTCTACGACTATTTAACCATTTAACCCTATTGAAATCATTAAAAAGCAATATTACAGATGAGGCCATGACAGTTTGAAAACAGGTTGCAACTACTCCCAGTATATCTGCAAATGGGATACATAGGTCAACATATTGGTGTAGCTAACATAACAGCACAATTTTTCGGTGTTATAAGGAGTTTGGGCACATTTTTCTATCGAATTCACTCCATTTATCATATTTTCCCGGTATCATATTTTGATGTGCTTTTACATCACATTAAATAGAATTTTAAATCTTATTTTGAAAATTATTTGGAGTAAGATGTCAGCATAAGCTTTAGAGCCACATATTTGAAGCATTAAGGGGACCCACCCCCCAATTCTCGGGGTCAAACATTTTTTTGGTTTAATTCGAATCTACTCTAATTCAAGAATGTCCATACAAAATTGCAAGAGAAAATCTCAAGAACTCTTGAAGATATAGCCGATTTATTGTGTCAGCATCAAGTGACGTCGATTTTCTACACATATTTTTTCAAAGGTCCACCATTTTGTTAATTCCGATGTTCCAGTGGGGAGTTATCATGTTTGGAGTTTATTTAATTACAACAACAAAACAATAACAAACTTGTTTGTAAATTATTATACCCTCCACCATAGTATGGAAGGTATATTAATTTTGTCATTCCGTTTGTAACTCACCGAAATATTAATTTCCGACCCTACAAAGTATATATATTCTTGATCAGGGTAAAATTCTAAGACGATCTAGCCATGCCCGTCCGTCTGTTGTAATCACGCTATCTTTCGAAGAAATTGAGATAGACTGCTGAAAATTTGCATAGGGTTGTTTTTTGTCTGCATGCAGGTCAAGTTCGAAGATGGGATATATCGGTCCACATCTAGGCATAGCTCCCATATCGACGCCTCCGAAACATAGTATGCTAAGTCAACTTAGCAAGTTTCAAAGTTCTTTGCGTTTTTAGATTCTACGGTCCTTAATTTACATTCTCTAAAATTTTGGTAATCATCGGCCAATCCAAACCAAAGTTATAAGCAAAAATATACTTAGCATGGCACGTCAGATTCAAGAAACTTCCATACTTTGAAAGCTTCTACTGAAAAACTCATTTTTCAGACTTAGCTTACTAGAACGTTAGGTTCGATAATGAACTACATATGAACTATAGCCAGGATTCAGACCTAGGACTAGCCCCTATGTTGGACGTACCAGAAGGAGTGGACCGATATTCCCCATCTTCGAACTTAAACTAAGTTTGGAAGAAATATTAACATAGGCAAACTTTGGATGAAATCAAAATTTTCTGAAACGGATTTGATCCAAAGAAACATGGGGTCTAGAACCAAGAGGCACGTTTTCACTGTATCAAAGTGTATACACCCTTGGCCCACTCCTTCTGGTACCTCCCACACAGAGGCTAGACCTAAATGCGGGTAATAATTCATTAACGAAGCTTACGTTCTAGTTTTTTATCTCGATACCCTCCGCAGGTGAAATGATTACAACAGAGTTTTAGAACCAAACCCAAAACGCAGAACAAACCATTTAACTATTATAATATAAATAAGTTAAAAAGCGTTAAGTTTGGACGGGCCGAACTTTGGATACCCTCCACCATATATATACTGACACGTAATAGAAATGAAAATATAGGTTACATACCAAAAAGTGGACCTATACCGACATAATACAAATTTCAGAAATTTTTAATGGATAATTATACCCTCGAATGAGGGTGTATACACTTTAACACTGTGGAAATGTGCCTCATCGAAATATTGGTTCTAGACCCCATGTTTCTTTGAACCAAATCCGTTTCAGAAAATTAAGAACCCAATGTATCAAATTGTAGCGGATTCGGTTGAAAACGCACTCAAGAACCCCAAAATACCGAAAATTGGGGGTTGCCGTTATATGGGAGGTATTCCTAAACGTATTTGAACTTGACCTGCCTGCAGGCAAAAGTCAAACCTATGCAAAATTTTAGCACCCTATCTCAATTCTTTCAGAAGATAGCGTGATTACAACGGACGGACATGGCTAGATCGTTATAGATATACTTAGATATACTTTATAGGATCGGAAATGACTATTTCGATGAATTACAAACGGAATGACAAAATTAATATATCCTCCACACTATGGTGGTGGGTATAAAAATATATTCTCAGGGAATACCATTCATCAGAAATAAAATTAATTTCAATGGGAAGGGGGTTGTTAGGAGATTTTAATGCAAACATCGGAAGGGAAAATATTTTTGGCCCCACCGTCCGAAAATTCAGCCTACATGAAGAAAACTCCGAAAACGGCATGAAATTGATTGACTTCGCGGCATTAAAAAAATATGGTTGTTAGCAACACCAGATTCAAGCATCTCAATATACACAAGGCCAATTGGATTTCTCCTGATCAAGCAACGAGAAATCAAACGGATCATGTTGTGATAGACGGAAGGCATTTATCTAGTGTTTTAGCCGTTCGATCGATCCGAGGAGCGAATATCGATTTGTGGCACCCAAGATTCGTAACCGTCTTAATGTAGCAGCAAAGGTGCAATGTAATGTAACACGGAAACTCGACGTCGAAAAGCGGCAAACACACACATTTTCACCTATACAAGCCAGCAATAAATTTTAAGCATACTCAAGTTGTCGACATAAATACGGATTTCATGCACTTTACTATTTTAAATTTGATACTCCAGTTCAAACTCTAAAATTAGTCATTCCTCTATTTTCTACAATTTCCAATAACTAGTAATATATAATAATTATAATTTTCAAATATGCATATTCTTCCGGTTCAATGGTTAATTGTTGGCACGATTTATCAAAATATAACAACAAATAATATTAATATTTCATTATGACTACACACACATGCAGCCAATAATAATCATAATAAATATCTTTCCAATATTCTATTCATTAATTGTTGCAGATTACAAAATGTAATTATTAACCATATTCATAATAACTATATAAACCGATTGAAATTAAAAATTAATTTACTTATCAAAATATTAAATAATAAGTCTCCATATATAATAATAACTCAGACAATGTATGTGTGTGTATGCATGTGCATTTAAATGTAATATTTGTCTAAAGACTATTGTTTGGCCATAATGAATCTTAATTAAGGATCAAAAAGGATTAAATAATGCCAAACATAACTAATTTGAGAGAAGCCATGGAGTTGAAATATTAGGGGGGTATAATACTGTTAAAATATCAATATAAATGTAATATAATTGTTTAAAACTTAAACGAGAATATTAAATACGTGTGAGAGTAATTTATGACAATGCACTATAGGTCAAATGACCACTTTTTCTGTGCAAAATTAATAGCGGCAACACAATCATAGTATTCATCATGAAATTTGACCCAACTGTTTTTTTTTGTTACTAGAATTGTTATTGTTGAATTTGGAAGAAATCGGTTCAGATTTGGATATAGCTCCCATATATATTTTCATCCGATTTCAAGTTTAAGATGCACCAAACCGGTAATATACAACGGAATGCCATGAAATTCGGTTGGTACATTTTTTTTTGAGTCTGGAAATAAGTGTGTCGAATTTGGAAGAAATCGGTTTAGATTTAGATATGGCGCCTATATATATTTTCATCCGATGCACCAAATCGGTTACATGTAACGGATGGCGATGAAATTTGGTTTGTACGATTTTTTTTTGAGTCTGCCAATAAGTGTGTCGAATTTGGTTCAAAGCAGTTCAGATTTAGATTTAGCTCCAATATATATGCTCTATCCGATTTCACGTCTAAGTAACTCAAAACCCACAAAATACATCCGATCATCGTAAAATTTAGTTTGCATGTTTTTTATAGGTTAAAAACAACTCAGAAATATATATGTTCCATCCGATTTCACGTTTAAACCAAAATCAGAAATGCCTCTGCCAAATTTGATCCGATCTAATTCTATCCGATTTCAACTTAAACCACTCGTTTGCATTATACCACCTTTTTGAAAAGTTATATTCTAGAAGGAAAGCTAGAGCTTCATCCGCAGGTTCTTTGGGGGTGTCACGTTTCTCAGTTGAAAGGTCAGTAGCTTCTTTCTTTTACCAAATTCAAAGTTTTCATTAGGTGCTGTGTTTTAAAATAATTCTTAAGCAAAAAATTTAAATCCGAATATGGCCATTCATGATTTTTGTCTTTGAAAACATTCATGTTTCTGTGACATTGAGCTATTTTTAAGCAAAATAAATGAACTGTTTGCTTTAAATATTTCTCTCTTTCATCCGAAATATTGTCGACATCAATATTGCTCACTTAATATTTGAAAACAGCATCAGCTGTTTTCCTTTTGTTACCTTCTTTTCGCCATATTTCAAAAAGATCGATTTTTTTACGGAGGTTGCCTAGAAAAAAAGGAATTACTCGCAAAACGCAAAAAATCGCAACTTGAAATAAATTGAAAATAACTCATTGGTTAACACTTAATTTCTGTGCAAAATTTCAAAGAGGTCATATTGGGTCATTACATGGGTCAAATTACTTTAACTCTTTAAAGTCTTCATAGGCTAAAAGGTTATTTTCAAGTCTAGTGTCGCAAACATAAAAATGTTTTCATTTAATATAAATATGCTCACTTGTATCTATATTTTCCATTTTACACTAATTAATTATCGTAAACACAATCGAAATAATACGCACTCAAAGTTGACTAATCACCACAGAAATATAAGCATATTTATAGAATAAATTATATTGAGCGACTTGCACTGCCAGACGTGTAACGATACCCAATATTTAGCACTAATAGATATCACGTCTCTCTATTATGGAGTGTTCTAAATACAAAAACAACAACAACTGATGAAAAGCGACTCTTTGATTTTTTCAATTTTGCACAGAAAAACCGGTCATTTGACCTATAGTGCAATGTCTTACTACATTAATAAATCGAAGAAAAGAAATCACATACTGTTGCCTTGAAGCAATAAATGCTATAAATTGCAGTCGGGACTCCGCAGGCATTGTGTTGTATTTCGAGATTTATTTAAAAACTAGCAAAGTGCCCGCTACTTCGTATGCGGAAAGGTAATACAAAAAATATTTCATATGGAATCGTGAATACTGCAAATTTGTTGTAATATAGTTTGCGATTTAGTACTCTTCATACACATAAGCACTATTTTCGGAAATATTTCTTACTTCCATTAAAGAGATTAAAACCAGTAAAGAAATTAGTAAAGTACCCCATGAAAAATTTCGTGCATGTCGAAAGATATATAGGGACTTTGGTACACCATTTACATTAAATCGGACGAAGTTATATATGGGAGCTATATCTAAATCGGAACCGATTTGCATGATGTTTAACACACATCGTTCTAGACTTAATTCAGCTCGCAGTGCCTAATTTCGTGTAAATCGAAGGATATATAGGGAGTTTGGGGCACTATTTACCTAAAATCGGACTAAAATATATATGGGAACTATATCTAAATCTGAACCGATTTTTCCCAATTTCAATAGGGTTCATCCTTGGTACTTTTCGAACACATAAGTACACATTTTCAAACAACTCAGAAAAAACTGTTTCAGATCGGGTCAGATTTAGATAAAACATCCATATATATGTTCCATCCGATTTCACGTTTAAGGGAACCCCACCCATTCTCGATTTTAATTTTTCAAGATTTTCAATGGGCTGGTAAATCAATACCAATGCTTGTTAAGGTTTGTAACTTTGCACGTATATAATTGAAGATTAAAAAGAGAAGAAAAATAATTTACAAAAAATTTTTGTTATTGCTTTGTTGTTGTTTTTTGTAATTAAAGAAAATTCCTTATTTTTGATGGCGGGCATGATAACTCCTCACTGGAACATCGGAATCCGAAAATTCCAACGGCGTTAGAAAGAGTACATGTCTGGCTCTCGTATGAACTAGGATTATTGACTTCGCTCTAAAATTAACAAAATGGCGGACCTTTGAAAAAATATTTTTAAAAAATCGCAGATTCTTGACCAAAAACCAAGTTAAAAAATTAGGAAGATCTTTACCGATTGGCTTTATCCTAGTTCATACGATAGCTATACACTCACAGAGAAACGTGTAAAAATTTGGAATCGATTGGGTTATTAGTTTTTGAGTTATCGTGCCCGCCATTCGCAAAAGAGAAAAACGCGTTTAAAGTTTGAGAAGCCCTTTAGCCGTCACTTGATGCTGACACAATAAATCGGCTATATTTTCAAGAGTTCTTGAGATTTTCACTTGAAATTTTGTAAGGACATTCTTGAATTAGTGTAGATTCGAATTAAATCAAAAAAAATTTTGACCCCGAGAATGGGGGGGTCCCCTTAAACCATTTCAAGACTGCTTCCATACCACCACCACTAAATGTAGTACCAGTTAGTATAAAAACCCCTTTGGTACTTCTTTCTAACTCTCCGTCAGTGACCCACATTACAAACTTTAGGTTTCCAGCTCTCTCCGTTACCGAAATCGAAATTTAGTGCATTTGCTATTCTATTTACTATTCCAACACATCAATTCGAGTTTCCAAAGTTATCTCCATAGCTAAATACTACGCTTTAACAGTAATCTAAATTCCAAATCTCAGGACCCAACCAAATCCAAATTGTTCCAAATTTAGTACCATCATAGTCATACGTAAGAATTTCTAAAACTACATCAATCTTACTCTCCAACAGTCTGTCTGTTCACCAAAAAACAAATTGTACCAGATTTGGTACCATTCTGTACTTTTCGTACCCATATTCCAAACTATATCAAATCTACACTCCCACAGTAACCTAAGTTGCAACATTCGGGATTCCAATTCTACCAGTTCACCTAAGTCCGAATTGTACCAAATTTTATGCTTTTCGTACCCTTAAGTACGAATTTCCAAAACAACCCCAGTCATGTTCTCCAATAATAACCTTTAGTCCACTCAACTAAAAGCAAATAGTACCAAATTTAGTACCACTTAGTACTTTTTAAACTATTCCATACATTAACACCACTTCCCAACCTGTATTCCATATAAAATTTCAAGATTTTAGCTATATATGTTCAATATATATATACAATTATAACTAAATTTAGTACTTTTAGCACACTTATAGGTCGAATTTCCAAAAACTCTTTTGTACAGCTTTCTAACTTTCCATCAGTTCCCGTTCGCCTAATACAAAGGGTACCATATTTGGTATATTTTAGTACTTTTCGTACCCTTCTAGTTCGAATTTCAGTGGAACATAGGTAGCGTCATATACACACCCTTTAAATTATACACGCTTCGAGTGGTGGAAAACCACTGCGAAGCATATTGCGATAAATATTTTTTTTCGGAATATTTGCGAGCTTAATTTTAAAGATAAATATTAATTTAGGTAATAAACCCTGAAATCCTGTTGCCCTCATTCTAGAAATATTAATTCCCCAAGATAAATTTTAAATTTCATTTCCCCATAATCACAACATAATTGACAACTGATTCCATAATACACCCTGTGTACGGATCTCTTCAACTCCCATACCACTGTTTAACGTTAATTTAATACACTCCACTCCAATGGCATTGCGGCCAAGTACATGCACGTAATTTCATGTAATTCAACTTTATTATTACAAAACCTTCTTAACTTTGTCGTGAATCGTGTTTGCGCTAAATGGGACAAAGTTTCTTCTCACGCTTACATTCCGGCACACAAACAAACAGAACGCCATGGCACACACACACAGACGCAAACAAACACTCACACTCACTCCAAATCGCACACACACACACACACAATATCTCAACAACAATCAGTGTAGAATTCCATATCGCAGAACTGAACCGAACAGAACATTCAATATTCCCAGTTTCACTTACAAATTCTTAATCCCCTCATGTAAGCCTTTCAAGGACTTAAAAGCAATTTTCACTCACACAATGACACCAGCGAACATTTCGACAAACAAATGTGGCTGTGCTGCTGCTACTGAATGGGATAAAACGGATTGCTGGAAATACTGCAGAGAGAGAAAACACGAAATGAAAATGAACGTCAACACAAAAAATGAAAAACGAAACGGAAGTGTGGGAAAAATTAGGCGCAAGGCATATTACTTGAAGTTCACCATAAACAATGGTCAGAAGTAGTTGAAGCAGAAGAAAAAAAGAAACGCCGAGAAAATAATCAAAAATTAGCAGTTATGGTTGTATTTTTCATTCCGTCTGCCTGGAATTATTATTTACTTCCTTTGACTTTTGAAGTGATTTTTTTTTTTGCTCGTTGTTTGGGTGTGGCACACTAACACCAGAACAAACTTTTTTGTGTTAATCATAACGAAAGTTGAAATTCGGGGACCTGGTTATAAAATAATGGCATTGCTGTATTTAATTTGAAGATTTCTCGTTTTGGTGTTGTGGAGATAAATTCCATGGAAAATTTTTGTATAAAAATCTACGTCATTGTAAAATATTTTTTATAAATTCGTCGATGCCTTGGTTAAAAATTTAAATATATATAAAACTTAGTTGATAACCCTAGAAAATATTATTACTTCGCCTTGATAAACCTTGAAAAATTTTATTAAAACCATACCTTGATAGTCCTTGAAAATATTAGTTTGGGGAAAAAAGAATCCATTATTTTTTCGGCAGATGGCTGTACTGATAGACTTCACGTAAAGCATTGATCAAACAATTTAAGATATATGCTCGTAGGAAGTAGTGAGCTGATATGTGCCGCGAGTTCACCCATAAGAACTAAAAAAAATGGGTTGAGGCGTCGGGTTAGTTGTCCACACTCGGAAAACCCCTCTTACTATGAAAAAGCAACAAACAATAAAACCAAAACCCCCCCTAATGTTGACGACCCCCACAAACGTTGAACAGAACGGGCGCATTTTCGCCTTAGCGGATGTACTCAAGAACTACAAAGCCGATATTATTGCCTTACAGGAAATGCGATGGAAAGGGACTGGCGTTAGTAAATCAGATGATTGCGTCCTGTATTATAGCTGCCACGAAACGAGACACGAATTTGGCTGCGGATTTATGGTTAATAGTAGAATAACAGACCTCGACTCAAGATTCACTCCAATAGATGAGGGAATTGCTTTAATCCGTATAAAAGCGAAGTTCTTCTACATTAATCTTATTTGCGCCCATGCTCGGACGGAAGACAAATATGAACATATCAAAGACATTTTTTTATGAGCGCCTAGAAACATCACATGACCGCTGCCCTAGCGATGACATTAAAATCCTACTAGGAGATTTTAATGCAAAAATCGGAAGGGAAAATATTTTTGGTGCCACCGTCGGAAAATTTAGCCTCCATGAAGAAACATCCGACAACGGCATAAGGTTGATTGACTTCGGGGCAGCAAAAAACATTGTACGTAGCAGCACCAGATTCAAGCATTTCGATATACACAAGGCCACGTTGATTTCTCCAAGGATCGCACCCGTCTTAATGTAGCAGCAAAGGTGCGATCTAATGTAATACGGAAACTCGACGTCGAAAAGCTGCAAGCAGAACAGATAGCAGAGGCCTGCTCCGTTCAACTTACCCACCTGCTTGACGGAAGCACTCCTTGTCTCCCTACAAACTGCAGCAAAACCATCATTTGGATACCAAAAACCACCATCAAAAACCCCATGATACGATCAGGAGTGTCGTAATGCTACTAATGTTAAAAACGCAGCGTATAGGGCAACCTTGCTGACAGTAGCAACACACTGGAGAATTATCGGGAGAAAAGAAGAGAAACTTATGTAGAAAATGTGGAATGAACACGAAAAACGTGAGCTTGGGCAGATCGAGATATACAAGAGTCAGAATGAAGTCCGGAAATTTTACCAATGAGTAAAACACCAAACCGAAGGTTTTGGTTCGGGCACATCCTCCTGTAGAGATGAATTAGGAAACCTGGTGACAGATACAGACAGCGTGCTGAGGATCTGGAAGGACAATTTTGAAAAACTTCTGGTTTTAAATAGCAGTAGCGAAGAGGATACCCCAGAACCAATAACAGATGACGGTATAAAGTGAATACAGTAGACCACGGATATAAGAACATCAAAAAAAAAAAAAAATCGAGAAATTTGTTCTTATAAGCGGGTTTTTCTTATATGAATGTATTTTATATAACTGTTTTCATTTATGGATGAAACATTTTCTTATATCCGTGTTTTTCTTATACAAGATGTTCTTATATCCGTGGTCTACTGTACCATCTAGCCAAGATGAGGTCAGACTAGCAAATAATCGGCAGAAGAATAAAAAAACAGCAAGTGCCGACGGTTTACTGACGGCGCCGAACTATTCAGGGCTGGTGGTCAGCTGCTGATAAGGGGCATGCACCAGCTGATTTGTACAATTTAGCTAGAGGAATGCATGCCCAATGATTGGAACCTCAGCATCCTGTGGCCCGTGCACAAAAAAGGAGACAAGACGTGCCAACTACAGAGGAATAAGTCTCCTTCCCATGGCATATAAAGTGCTATCCAGTGTGCTGTGTAAACGACTGATGCCAATGGTCAATGGCATTATTGGACCATGCCAATGCGGCTTCAGACCTGGAAAATCTACCATAGACCAAATTTTCACACGAAGAACACATCGACACATTCCACCTATTCGTCGACTATAAATCCGCATTCGCGGAGGTGTTTAACGCCATGTCTGCGTTTGGCATTCCTGCACAATTAATTCGGCTGCGCAGGATAACTTTATCTGGCACAAGATCAGCAGTTAAAGTCGGAAAGTGCCTCTCGGAGCCCTTTAATACCGAACGAGGATTCAGACAAGATCTGTCACCTTTGTCGTGTGACCTTTTTAACATCCTGCTGGAAAAGGTCATACGAGAGGCAAGTGTGAACAGAAATGGCACTTTGTACACCAAACATGTTACTCGCCGATGACATCGATATAATGGGTCGAACATTGCGAGCGGTAACAGCCACCTTTGAACAAATTGAGAAGGAGTCTGCCAAAGTGGGTCTGGCAGTAAATGGTGAGAAGACCAAGCTGATGGTGTCAACGCGCAAGACGTCCAGTAAACTCGGACCAACTATGGAACGTGAGAACTGCAGCTTCGAGGTTATCAAATTTGAAATTCGGAGAAGGATAGTGTTGACCAACAGATGAGCAGATGAGGCATCTCTTGGAGTGTTTGAGAGAAAAATGCCACGGAAGATCTATGGGCCGATCTGCGTCGAGGTGATTATCGCCGTCGAATGAACCATGAGCTGTACCAGCTATTCTTGGACATCGCCATTGTTAGACGTATTGAGCTGCAGCAACTACGTTGGCTATGTCATGTTGTGGTAATGGATGAAGTTGCCCCAGCCGAAAAGACATATAAAAGCGAACCAGCTGATGGCTCACACAGAAGGGGAAGGCCACTAATACAATGGAAAGATCAAGTTGAAGACAACATTGCAGAATATGATCTTTCAAACTGGAAAAACTGCACAAAAGACCGACGTACCTGGAAATCTTTTTTAAGCTCGGCTTATAGAACGAAAGTTCTGTCACAAAAAAAAGTATATATCAAAGCTATATCCAAAACCGAACCGATTTCAACGATAAAGGTTATATTAATACTTCACCACTTTGGATAAAAGTTATTGTGCTCAGCATCCATGAAATTGGAAAATATATTTTTTTGAACCGAGTCATAAATCTGCAACCTATGCTAAATTTTTCATATGGACAAATATAGAGTCGTTTGCAATTCGAATATATATGCTTCCATTTACATGAAATCGGAAAAAGTATATATCAAAGCTATAAACCGATTTCAACGAAAATATATATGTGCATAGCATCCATATCCGTCATTTACTTAAAATCGGACGAAAATACATATAGGGGAGCTATATGTAAATATGAACCGATTTCAAGGAAACTTGCCACACGTTTGGTTATACTAACTGCAATATTATGTTCAAAATTTTGGACATATGGCCCATATTTAGGGTCTTTGGTTCATTATTGATTTAAAATTGGACGAAAATATATGTTGAGCTATACATAAATTAGAACCATATTCAACGAAACTTTCCACACGTTAGGTGATACTAACATCAGTACGTTGTGCAAATTGTTTGTAAATCGGCTTTATTTTGGGTCTTTGGTGCACCATTAACTTAAAATCGGATGAAACTATGTATGGGAGCTACTTCGAAATCTGAACCGATTTCAACAAAACTTGACGCACGCTATGTTATAGTAATTTCAGTACGTTGTCCAAAATTATTTGTCAATCGGCCATATTTTGGAGCTTTGGTGCACCATTAACTTAAAATCGGATGAAACTTTATATGGGAGCTACTTCGAAATCTGAACCAATTTCAACAAAATTAACACACGTTATGTTATAGTATTTTCAGTACGTTGTGCAAAATTGTTCGTCAATCAGCCATAGATAATCCATAAAAAAATATTTTTAAAAATGCACATCTCCATCTTTTAAATATATTTTTTAAATAATTCAAGGATAAAACCAGTAAGGAAAGCAGTAAAGTCGGACAGGACCGACTATATGATACCCTTCACCACTTTGGGTATATTGCACATATGTATCATAAAAATTTTATATTAGTGTTCACTTGAAGGAACATAATGTCTTTCTGCAACCTATGCTAAATTTATATTCATTCGGGCAGATTTAGAGTCGTCTGCGTACCATGGGTCAAAGATATGGAAAACGATTTATAGCAAAATTGATACACGCTATTCGGTACGCCGCACTGTTAAATATTTAATCTCAATCCAACACCCGAAATACATACAGATACTATGACTGCATCTGCATAAATTTCAACATAACCTAATAACGTCATTCAAGTCTCAATTTGATACGTTGTGCAAAATTTCGTGTTAATCGGAAAAACACCAGAAGTTTGTTGCACCATTTTTCTAAAATCGGACGAAAATATATATGGGAGCTATATTTGCATCTGAACGGTTCTTCAAGAAATTTAGCATACATCATTCTACGCTATGCCAAATTTCGTGCACATTAAAAAAAATATATAGGGACTTTGGTGTACCATTTACATTAAATCGGACGAAGATATATATGGGAACTATATTGAACCGTCCGATTTAAGGTAAATGGTGAACCAAAGTCCCTATATATCTTTCGGTTCAGAACCGATTTTCACGAAACTTAGCACACATAATTCTAGGCTTAATTCAGTACGCTGTGCCAAATTTCGTGCAAATCGAAAGATATTTAGAGACTTTGGTGCACCATTTACCTAAAATCGGGCGAAACTATATAGGGGAGCTATATCTAAATCTGAACCGATTTTCATGAAACTTAGCACACATCATTCTAGACCTAATTCAGTAGGCTGTACCAAAATTTGTGCAAATCGAAAGATAAATAGGGGCTTTGGTACCCCATTCACATTAAATCGGACGACAATATATATGGGAGCTATATCTAAATCTAAACCGATTTTCTCCAATTTCAATAGGGTTCGTCCTTGGACCAAATAAGTGACATGTGCCAAAATACATGTTTGTTCACAAAAATACATGGACTGACAGGTCGGACGGACGGACAGACAGACAAACGGACATGCATAAATCGACTCAGAAAGTGATTCTATGCTTATTGTAAAATGAACCATGGGTCTATCTCGATTATTTTTTCCTGTTGCAAACATATGCACAAAGACATAATACCCTGTACCTGTGTGTGGTGAAGGGTATAAAAAATCCTAGTTCTTGGGAAAATATTTTTTAACCAGTGAGCGGAGCAGTATAGTCGGACGGGGCCGACCATATGATACTCTACACAACTTCCAGGAAACTATAACTTTCTGTGGTTCTATATTCTGAGCTTGGGCAATATTTATCGATATTTGAACCCTCTTGACCGACTGGAGGTCAACAACAAATATTACAAATATTTAGTACAGCCCTTCTACTCACTTGTCCAGATTCCCTTCACCGTGGGTTGTGTTGTGATGTTCGGCTTTCAGTTTTGGCCTATAGATCGACTTCATCCCAAAATTATTATTTGATCATCGTCGAAAATTATAGGCGTGGTCGGTGACCATAACTTGAACCTCATGGAAAATTTCAAAGCGATCAGCGCTACATTTCCGCCCTCTAGTATGGTAATGGGTTACTAAATAATATATGAATACGTAAGCACCTGTAAAAATTTATGTGTAAGTCCCGCATCCGAGAACATACGACAATATAATTGGTATCAATTTATCACCACTTCTCTTGAACATACTATCAACTTCTCGGGTCTAGGACCTTCAAGTGCAAATATATACCACATAGAATACAAATTTTGTAATTTTTCACAAAAAAGTCAGGGTCCTTTTGATCCGCTATATATTGACCGATCTTTATCAAAACAGCCATACTTATTCTTTGGACCGATCCCCTTCTCCGTGCAAAAATTCGCGGTGTTTGGTTCAAAATTGCGGCCTCTAGGCGTACCAGAAATTTCGACAAAAATAAAGTTTTTGGTCCATTTCATCCCCTAAATATTAACCGATCTTTTCCAAAAACAATAGCGGTCTTCATTGGCCAGAACCCATCCTACATGCAAAATTTCGTGAAGATTGGTCCATAACTGTGACCTGCATCGTGTTTACAAATTATAATGGACAGACGGACGGACGGACACAATGTCTCAGAAATGACTCAGCTAGTCGAGATATGACGATCGGTATACTTGAAGGTGGGTCTAGGACCAATATTTCGCGGCGTTACAAACTTTTGGGGCTGCACAAAGCTATAATACCCTGACAACATAGTTGTGTAAGGTATAAAAAATAATATTTTTCTGTATGTCCAATTTTTGCCTCTTTTAATTTTTTTTCTGTTTAAAAAATACTTTAAGAAATTTTTCCATAACAACATGCCATCAAAAATTTTTCTCTCTTTATGTAAATATTTTTGATTACAATTTCAAATGAATGGAAAGGGTGGGAAGGAGTTAAAAGCTAATTATATACACGAATACATTTCATTTGAAAGCCTCTGACCCCAACAAAATGACGTTGAAGGGGAGATGTTTGACGAGATGGCGTGTTAATAAGGCATCATAATCTGCATGACAGCGAAAAAAGGTCACTTATTTTTTATTTGTCGGATTATTGCTGGTGTTGGTCTGGCTGATTAGAATTGTAAATGGGTGAATAAACGAAGAGAGGGGGGACGAATGGATTGCGGCTATGAGAAAAATTAATCTTATTTATTTGAAAACAAAATTTAGATTAATTTTTTGTGATAATGTGATTATAATTATTGTTGTTTTTCGTGGAATATTCCTTAATTTGTCATGGTCGAGATCTAATTTTCGTGGAAGGACCAAATATTTTATAATGCAAGTACATTGGTTTGAATTGTGATGTATCCAAGACTGCTGAGTTTAATTTTTATTTTGAGTTATTGATTTATTTAGATTTAGATAATCAAAATGTAATTGTTTTTAATTTCTAACAAATTCCTTAAATCGATGTCTCTATCCTTTCCTATATATGAACCATGCCATATTCCTTTTTCCTCTTTCCCCTAATATTACATAATTCCATTTATATTTCTATTTACAACATTTTAAACATTTCACATTAAGTATAAACACATTTTTTAATTTAAATATACCTTGACAGAAATCTGTTTTGTCGTACCTTTCAAACTGACATTAGCTTGTCTCGACAAGTTCCATGTCATTCTTGTCTAACCTTTTTCTTGTGTTGTTTACTCACTCAGATGATTCCCACTTGCCTTTAATTTTGAACCAAAGAAAAGATTTATTTTCTTATATAAATTTACGCATTTACACAGCAAATGTTTACCTTGTTTTGTAGAAAGCTGCTAACGAAAAAAAAAGTTGAAATTGCACTTGAAAACATTTTAAGATTTGGCTGCACATCAATGGAATTTCGGAATAAATACGACCAGTACTTTCATTTAAAAATTCGTTAGCGGACTTTGCATAATTGTGGAATTTTTAAAATATTTTTTTAAAGAATTTAGATTTTTAGACCCTCAGCCTTATTATGGGGCTATATGCACATTGCTGTACCTCCTTCACAAGGATTAAAATATTTCAATATTTATAAATCTAGGAAATGGATTGTCCGATTTGATCCAAACTCTGGCAATTCTAAACAAATTCGGAACATGGTTCACTCTTCCTGGTACCTCCCCCACAAATGATCAAAATTTTAAAAGTTGGTGATATTGGATGATACATAAATTTAGTTCGAAAATTGAGGTATTAGAATAAAATGGTCAAAATTGTGCTGCAATTAATTTTATAATATCATGCATTATTGGCTCATTATCCCGCAAACTTTCACATCTTAGAAAAAATAGTAATAATAAAAAATGGTCCACCTCGAATCTAGACAGTAACATTGTGCACAAAATGAAATGTTTCGGTAATTACCGGGAAATTCCAAAAGATTATGAAAGAGGAGCTTCAAATAGAATATACGTGTATAAACGTTTTGTTTTACGTCGGAGGTAAAAGTGGTGCAATACTTTCAGGACATTGGAAAATATGGAAATCCGTATTCCAATTCTACTGTCTTTTATACGCCTAATGATAGAAATATCATTAGGCGTATAAAAGTTTCGCAGTGTTTTTTAAAAACAAGTGAAAAAGTTCGGGCGGGCCGAAATTTGAATATACTAGATACTAGGTACTAGAAATGAATATATAGGGAAACATACCAAATAGTGGACCTATACCGATATGTCTAAAAACGGATTAAGTAAACCATAATACAAATTTCAGAAATTTTTAATTGATAATTCAAATTCGAAGATGGGGAATATACGTCCACTCCTTCGAAAATCTCCACACATGGGCTAGGTCTAAATGCGGCTATAGTTCATTATCGAACCTTACGTTTTAATTTTTTATCTCGCTATCCTCCGCAGGTGAAATTGTTACAACAGAGTCTTAGAACCAAACTCAAAACGCGGAACAAATCGCGGAACTATTTTAATATAAAAACGGGAGTTATATGGGAACCACACCAAAAAGGGGGCGAATATTAAAAATTGTTGGTAAGGAGATTTGTTACCATATCGACTACAAAATACCAAGTTGCAGCCAATTCGGTTGAAAAACGCGCTCAAGAACCCCATAATACCGAAAATCGGGGGGACCCTTATATGGGGGCTATCCGAAAAAATAGAACCTACATACATAATTTTTTGTGGAGAGATTTGGTACCCATTAAGAACACCAAATACTAAATTACAGCTTATTCGGCGGAAAAATACGATCAAAATGCCCAAAATACTGAAAATTAGGAGGTTCCGTTATATGGGGGCTATCAGAAAAAGTGGACCTATATTTATAATTTTTTGTGGAGACATTTAGCACCCTATAAGAACCCAATTAGCACATTTCAAAGAATTCGTTGAAAAACGCGCTCCAGAACCCCAAAATACCGAAAATTGGAGGGTACCCTTATATGGGAGCTATGCCTATACGTGAACCGATGAAGCCCATCTTCGAACTTGCAGACAATGGACGACTCTCTGCAAAATTTTGGCGATCTATCTCAATTCGTTTAGACACTAGAGTGATTACAACAGACAGACGGACATGGCTATATCGTCATAGAATTTTACGCTGGTCAACAGTATATATACTTTATAGGGTCGGATGTGAGTTACAAACGGAAAATCAAAATTAATGTACCCTCCATACTATGGTGGAGGGTATAAAAATTCCAAAGTTTTTATAAGTTTGTTTGGCCGCAAAAATTTGCAATACGATGTATTATTGGTCCAACAGCCGCCTTTATTGTACCGATCGTTATATCCCGGCTAGCTGAATCTATCGGTCCATGTTTGTCCATCCCTACTTCTGTACCTTTTTATATGTAATCAAAATATAGGCCGGGTTTATGGACCAATCGTCACGTAGTTCACGTATGAACTACATTATTGCACTTTCGTACATGTAGCCAATAGGTACGAAATTTGAAAAATTCTGCAGAAAGTTCCAGGATGACACCTATAGTTTTCGAAGATGATAGAGTAATGTTATGGTATCAAAAGGACCTAAACTGGTTTTGTCTGATTTCTTAAATTGATCTATGGATCACATTTGCGAACAAAAACTTTACAGGGGAAGTGGATCTGGGCAACTTATTAGAGTACATGTAGGCATTATTAGGTCTGCTGAGAGAAATTATAAATTTCATAATACAGGGTTATCCAATTTGTGGTATCACATGTATGGGACTGGAATTCGACATCTGTCAAACTAAGTTTTTAAAATCTGAATTGACGAAAATGGATGGATTAACTAGCTCACAACTCATAAAGATTATAAAAACCAACTCAAATGGTAATTTAATTGGAGATTATGATTTACATAATCATACAACTAAGAAAGCAATTAACAAAAATTGTGAAAAACTTTGAAGAGACGGTTACATATATTGTAAGACCTGTGCATAATCATTTCGCTCGTTCCGCTAAAAATATCGCTGCTCTAAGTGAAAATGCTACCGAAAACCCGAACGCGTCGATTCACCGTTGTACTAAAAATTAGGACTGTTTTACAGCACATTATGACTTATTTTGCATTTAGATCTACCCCTACAACCATTATAAGTTAAGATCATGCAAAAACTGGTAATTCATAATGTCGTAGATTCTTGGAATGGCTGTTTGAACAACAGAAGGTGGACGGCAATTTTTCGAACATGCGATGAACGGCATTACTCACTCAGTGTTTTGTCTAATTAACAAAATTGTCGAATTTGTGATTCTAATAATCCTCAAATAATTGAAGAGAAATCATTACATCCACAAAAAGTCACAGTTTGGTGCGCTCTTTGGTTCGAAGATGTTATGGGACCTTATTTCTTCGAAAACGACGATAGAGCAACTATCTTCGTCAATTCGATGATTATGCTTAGAGAATATGGAATTATAACTAGACCGCGTGCCACACAACTCGAGCTGCCATGACTTTATTTTAGCAGACATTTCCTGAGCGCGTAATTTCTCTTCGTGAGGATCAGTTAAGTTAAGTTATGGATTTGATAGCGACCAATAAGTGTTAAGAGGTTATCGACAATTACCTCAAAAGAAACTTGAAATATTTCTTGTAGATGTCATTTAAATGATGTAGTGTTTCAATCATAATGTCAACGTTCAAAATGTATAATAAAAGCAAGTTAATAGGCGTTAAGTTCGGCTGGGCTGGGAAAAGGGCGTTAAGTCCGATGTAAAAAAGGAGACATTACAACTAAGTGAATGCAAACAATTTGTTGATGTTTAATGATACCTTGGAAACGATTGACGACCACAAATACAAAATTGCAATCACTTTTGATGGTAACGATGCAGAGAACTTCTCTAAACGAATGATGCAAACGCAATACAAATTTCAGAAACATATAATGTGGAGTTTCCCTAAAATATCAAAATCCCAAAACGTGTACCGACATTAATAGCACATAGGGTGGAACATGTGTCTAAAATCTCCCACATACTTCAATTTAGAGTTATATTGGGCTAAAATAAAGGGAGCCAATATTGATTACCTCTGGTAGGAAATAATGGATATTGATAAGTATCATTCGAATATTAAGTGATGGACGATGCCTAAATTTAGACAGATATATAATACTTCATTTTCGGACGAAATCATTAAGTTTTGTATCCCAATTTCTTACTTCACGCTAAATATTTGAAAATCTGAAAGTATCACTGTGTATGACTAAATGTGGACCAATATAGCTCATTTTCGAAACTGATAATTCAGTTAGGTATATTGATAGCCTCCGAAGCTAGAATGATGTATAGGCGGACGGAAACGATTAAATTATCATAGTATTCCATACTTTACACTATATACACTGGCAATTTCGAATTCAGAATATATTCTATAATATAGAGGGGAAAACCCTTAGCATGCAAAACAAATGAGATAATTATTTTAATATAGGGAATATGTGGTGAATACCCCTAAAATAGACCGAATATTAGATTAGATAGACCAAATACTATTTTTTTTGGTGGGTGGGTTTGGTACCCGATTAGATCCCAACATACCAATTCGATCGTAAAAATTTACCTCGAGTTTCGGATATTAAGGAGGTACTGTTATATGGAGGTTATTCAAATAGTAGACCGATATTGATAATTTTTAATAGGGAGATTCCGTACCAAATGAAAATACAAAATACCAAATTACAAGCGTTTTAGTTTAAAAATTTAACCAAAATACCAAAAATTTTGGGGTACTGTGGAGAGTACCCGAAAATGTAGATCAATATCTTTAATTTTTATACCCTTCACCACACTGTGGTACAGAGTATTATGGCTTTGTGCATATGTTTGTAACTGGCAAAAATAATCGAGATAGACCCATGGTTCCTTTTGAGAATATGCATAGAATCACTTTCTGAGTCGATTTACGCATGTCCGTCTGTCCGTCCATGTATTTTTGTTAAAACAGTACAGGTCGCATTTACGATCCGAATTGGTTGATATTTGGCAAAGCTCATTTATTTGGCCTAAGGACGAACCCTATTAAAATTGAAGAAAATCGGTTAAGATAAATGGGAAACCAAAGTCCCTATATATCTTTCGATTTGCATGAAATTTTGCATTAAGTTCTGAATTAGGACCAGAATGATGTGTGTTGAGTTTCCTGAAAATCGGTTCAGATTTAGATATAGCTCCCATATAGTTTTGTCCGATTTTATGTAAATGGTGCACCAAAGTCCCTATATATTTTTCGATTTGCACGGAATTTGGCACATCGTAGTGAATAAGGTCTAGAATGTTGTGTGTTAAGGTTCCTGATAATCGGTCCAGATTTAGATACAGCTCCCATATTAATTTTCCACCGATTTTATGTAAATGCTGCATCAACGGCCCTTCTATACCTTTCGATGTGCACGAAATTTTGCATGGGGTACTGAATTATGTCTAGAATGATGTGTGTTAAGTTTCATGAAAATCGGTTCAGATTTATATATAGCTCCTATATATATTTTCCACAGATTTAATGAAAACGGTGCACCAAATTCAATATATATCTTCCCATTTGCACGAAATTTAGCATAGCCTAATGACTTAGGCCTAGAATGATGTGTGAGAAGTGAAAGTCGGTGCAGCTTTAGATATAGCTCCCATATATATTTTCGTCCGATTTAATGTAAATGGTGCACCAAACTCCTCATGTTTATCAGATATTTATCCAAATAATCAACGGATGTCCGATTGATATTTGGTTTAAATTGATTTACATAAGTTTGCCCCATTGTAAGAAGCAATTCTATATCTGATTTTCAATTTAATTTAATCAATTCTAAAATTTGGTTTGTTTGTGTTACGACAGTGTCTACTTACGTCTAAAGGTACATATGTTTCTCGTACTTACGATATGACAACTTGAATTACCTAAAAATACAAAATAGAAAAATGAATTAGTTTCTGGTGTATTAAACATAATTTTAATAGTTATTAAATAATGTTTATAATAAAATTAAATACCTTTAGTAAGTAATAAAAAAATACATAATTATGTTTTTTATTATTAAACTGTATTTTAAGAGACGTAATTCTTCTCCGTGTATATTTTATATTACAAGTTTCTTTTATTTATTTGCTCTTCACAAATTGTTGTTTTCTTTTTCTCTTTGTCTTGAAATTTAGCATAACGAAATAATACCGGTACCCTTAGAAAAAGAAAAAAAACAAAGCAACCCCGAAACAAGTCAACAATAATTCTCAAATACTCAAAATCTTAATATTTCAGTTTGTGTTAAGAAAAAGTTCAACATGAACTTTTTTTCGAAACAAATCCTTTCAAAACGCGTCCTTTGCCACCTTTTCATAACAAGATGTGTAATGAGAAACTTTTGGCTGGCAACAACAACAACGACGAAGAAATTTATTTTTGTTTGTTTATTTTATTATTTTCGTTGATTTAAGGCTCTTGGCCATTTATGTGTTCTTCAATTTTCAGTTAAAATGTTTTTTTCTTTCTGTTATTTTGTGAGTTTTATGATTGTTGGTGTCGTTGTGGGCGTTTGAGTGTGTGCGGTTGAGAATTGTTGGTGGTAATGGTGGCAATGATGATGATAATGCTGGTTGCTGGTTAGAGAATTATTTTCTTCTCCTTTTTTCAGAAAGATAACTAACAACTATTCACTAAGTAGAGCCAGTGTACCTCCTCTGGTGTATAGTTATCAGCCATAAAACAAAAAGTGGCCAAAAACAGAAAATGGACATAAACTAAAAAAAAAACAACAAAAATTGAAAAAGTAGCCTCTTTAGGGACCCTCACCGAATACAGCATAGAATCGATGGCGCCTAACAAATGTTCAAGTTTTGTTGCTTAAACACTCGTTTGTCTTAATTTTGTTAGATAAATAAAAAAAAAGTTATTATCTACCATACACACACACAGACAAGTCAGTTCTCTATCGATTTACTATAAATTACTCAGGGTGGCGTATGTGTAACGAATAGATACAACAGCTTAACGGACGATTTATTATTAGTTATACGCAATGGTGAACCACCAAATTGTGGGAAGGACTGTGAGCATAAAACAACGAATATATATTTTTATTTACGGATTTTTCAAGGACTACAAAAGGCGTGCATTTTTTAAGGAATATTTTTTTCTAGAACAACAGAAGGGGTGGATTTTAAAAGATTTTTTTTTCTAGAACAACAGAAGGCTTTGATTTTAAAGGATCATGGATTTTTAAAGGATATTTTTTCTAGGATAACAAAAGGCGTGAACATTAAAACAAGTGAAAAAGCGTTAAGTTCGGCCGGGCGGAACTTTGTATACCCTCCACCATAGTTATACTGACAGATACATGCAATGAAAATATAAGGAACATACCAAAAGTGGGCATATACCGATAATTCTACAAACCGATTTATGTAAACCATTATGTACATCAAATACAAACTTCAGCAATTTTTAATGAGGATTTTTTCTAAACTTCAGGAGTTATCACTATATTGAGGATATGCCTAAATGTCTGCCGATATATTTCATTATCATCATGTTTGAGTTTTTTTTATCACAATATCTTTAGAAGGCAGAATGCTTACAACAGATGGCTAAATAGTCTTTGTAGAGTAAAAATTTACTATTCCCAGTAATGACTACCCAACCGCAACACACGGAACAAATCAGATACCTATTTTAATATAAAAAGGGGGTTATATGGGGACTACGGGGGCTACCCCTATATTTATAAAAAGCGGTTAGGTGCAAAAATCGGGTCAAAAGCCCCCAAAAACTGGAAATTGGGAGGTACCCTTATATGGAGGCTGCCAGAAACAGTAAACCTATATTTATAATTTTTAGAGGGGAAATTTGGTACCCAATAAGAACCCCATGTACCAAATTTCAGCGAATTCGGTTGAAAACCGCGCTCAAGAACCCGAAAATACCGAAAATTGGGGAGTACCCTTATATGGGGGCTACCCGAAAACATTGACCTATATTTATAATTTTTAGTACAAAGATTTGCTACCCAATAATAACTCAAAGTACCGAATTTCAGCCAATTCGGTGAAAAAATCCGGTTAAAACCCCCCAAAATCTGGAAATGGGAAGGTACCCTTATATGGGGGCTACCAGAAAAAGTGGACATATATAAATATTTTTTAGTGGGGACATTTGGTACCCAATAAGAACCCAATGTACTAAATTTCAGCAAATTCGGTTGAAAAACGCGCTCAAGAACCTCAAACTACTGAAAATTGGGGGTACCCTTATATGGGGGCTGCCCGAAAAAATGGACCTATATTTATCATTTTTAGTGGTGAGATTTGCTACCCAATAAGAACTCAAAGTACCAAATTTCAGCGAATTCAGTTGAAAAACACGCTCAAGAACTATAAAATACCGAAAATTGGGAGGTACCCTTATATGGGAGCTGTGACTAAACTTGGACCTATATAGCCCATCATCGAACTTGACCTGACTGCAGACAAAAGACGACTCTATGCAAAACTTTGGGGCTATATCTCAATTCGTTTACACTCTAGAGTGATTAGAGCAGAAAGACGGACAGACGGACATGCTTAGATCGTCTTAGAATTTTACGCTGATCGGACAGACGGACATGCTTAGATCGTCTTAGAATTTTACGCTGATCAAGAATATATATACTTTACAGGGTCGGAAATGATTATTTCTATGCGTTACAAACGGAAAAACAAAACTAATATATCCTCCATACTATGGTGGAGGGTATAAAAAAAATGTAGGACCACCAAAAATGGCGTAGACTTTTAAAATAATATTTGTTTAAGGACCACAAAAGACGTGAAGTTTTCATTTATATTTTTGAAAAACCTACACAAGGATGTTTTAAATAAAAAAATATTTTTTCAAGGACCAAACAAGGCGTGGATCGAAAAAAACACCAAACAAGGCATGGATTTAAAAAATATTTTTTTTTTCAAGAACCAAAGAAGAAGTGGATTTAAAGAAAAAAATCTAGCATCAAATAAGGCATGAATTAAAAAAAAATATTTTTTCAAACATATTTTGTATACAAAAAGATTTTTGTCATTGACCAAAACAAGGTGTGTATTTATTTTTTTTTATAAAAATGTATTTGTCAAGGACCAAAGGCGAAGATTTTTTAAAAATTATTTGACAAAGGCCAAAACAATGCGTTGATTTTTTAATCAAATATTTTTGTCAAGAACCAAAACAGGGCATGAATTCTCTATGACAAACAAAGACGTGGAATTTTTAAAGTAGATTTTTGCTAGGACCAAAAGCATGCATTTTTTTAAATCTGTTTCCAAGTGCAACACAAGGCGTGCATTTTTAAAGCACATTTTTTTAGGATCACTAAATTTGTGGGTTATTTAAATAATTTTTTTATGGGCCAAACAAGCCGTGGATTTCCTGAAGAATATTTTTTATGGACCAACATAACGCGTTGATTTTACAATAAAAAAAATTTTAAAAATAACCAAATACATGGGATGTTTAAAACAGATATTTTCAATATTTTTTACAGGACTTACAAGGCATGTTTTTTAAAGTAAATATTTTCAAGGATTAACACAGATTGAGCGTATTTTTTAAATATTTACGTCTAAGACCAAGAGTATTACAGAGTAGTAGCGAAATATTGATCATACACTCACAAGGCGTTAGTTAGAGAGAATATTGTTTTCAGAATCAATACAAGGCCCAACAAGGCTGGAATTTTTTAAAGAACATTTTCCCAACAAAGCACAAATTTACATTAACTATAATATCGATTTCCCTTTTACGAATTTTTGAAATATATCCTCCATCAATTATTGCTAAAATATTCCCCTTGAATGTGCCGTATACGCAATAAATATTCACATGTATTGATTTACAACAAGAACACATCATACGCACACGTGGACCTTGGCATTATCGTTGTGTTAAATACATAATAATATGCATCATACCATACTAACGATACAAAAAACCGTCATACCGTCCGCCCAATCAACAAACCAACAATCATCCATCCATCATTTATTTGATAGTGGTGATTTATGGTATGGCTGCTCGCCCACCCCCTCTCTAAAAGGTAATGTGCTTTCAAACGGAAACTGTTGATTTGTTGGGTATATATGTATGTGTGAGTGAGTGTGTGTATGTTTTCTCTGTTTTTCCTTCACTTCTTTTATCGTGCAATTGTAATTTGTATCGACAATGTGTTTATTAAAATCAATACCTTTAATAACGTACAAATGAAAATATCTACCATCATCACCACGACCACTTGCACCGCCATCATC
This sequence comes from Musca vetustissima, assembly GCF_032173495.1. Lineage (NCBI taxonomy): Eukaryota > Metazoa > Arthropoda > Insecta > Diptera > Muscidae > Musca > Musca vetustissima. The sequence continues at coordinate 29,134 of NW_026886124.1, forward strand.
TATCATCATCATCGATACCGTTTCCAATACCTAAACAAAAAATTTGCTGCAGGTGCAAAAACCATGAAAAATTAAACAAGGTCAAGGTCAGAAAAGGAATGGATATTATGATTTGCTTTCGTTGTGATAGTGTTTTGAAAAAGAAAGAAATAAAAAACAACAACAACTAAATATACAAAATTAATATTTAGTTTGTATTAAACGAATATCTATGTTGTTTCAATATCATATTCATAAGTTTCTTCAAATGTTTGACGAATACATTTTCAGTTGAAGGATATTCGTGAAAGAAAGAAAATTGTATGAGAACTGGGGGTTTTTAAAATAAAAGCGAAGAATTGTTAAGACAATTTTTATACCCTACACAACTATGTTGTCAGGGTATTATAGCTTTGTGCAGCCCCAACAGTTTGTAACGCCGCGAAATATTGGTCCTAGACCCACCTTTAAGTATACCGATCATCATATCTCAACTAGCAGAGTAGATCTAGACATGTGTGTCCGTCCGTCCGGTCGTCCGTCTGTCCATTATAATTTGTAAACACGATACAGGCCACAGTTATGGACCAATCTTCTTGAAATTTTGCATGTATGATGGGTTCTGGCCAATGAAGAACCCTATTGTTTTTGGTAAAAATCAGTTAATATTTAGGGGATGAAATGGACCAAATACTAAATTTTTGTCGGTTTTTCTGGTCGCTCCAGAGGCCGCAATTATGGTCCGAATATCGCGAAATTTTACATGGAGAAGGATATTGGGCCAAAGAATAAGCATGCCTGTTTTCATAAAGATCGGTTAATATTAAGCGGTTCAAATGGACCCTGACTTTTGTGTGAAAAATTACAAAATTTGTGTTCTATGGCGTATAGATTCTCAGTCTATGTCTATGTCCTTCAGGGGTAAGGACATAGACCTGAGAAGTTGATAGTATATCCAAGAGGAGTGGTTGACCTTTAAATCGATACCAATTATATTGTCGTATGTACTCGGATGTGGGATATACACTTACATATTTGCAGGTGCTTACGTACTGATATATTATTTAGTAACCCACTACCACACTAGAGGGCAAAAATATAGCGCAGATCGCTTTGAAATTTTCCATGAGATTACAGTTGTGGTCAAGGACAACGCCTACAATTTTCGGAGATGATCAGATAATAATTTTGGGATGAAGTGGACTGAAAACTAATTTGTTTGTATTTTTTTTTCGAGTCGATCTGTAAGGCCACAATTATAAGCCGAACATCACAACACAACTCACGATGAAGGGAATCTGTACAAGTAATTAGAAAGTTTATACTAAATATTAGTAATATTCGGAATATATGTCAGAGTAAGGAAGAGTTGCTGTCGACCTCTAATCGGGCAAGAGGGTGTAAATATCACGAAATAGATTCGGAACAAACATCCGCAGAAAGTTAGAGTTCCGTGATAGTTGTGTAGGGTATCGTATGGTCGGCCCCGTCCGACTATACTGTTCCGCTCACTGGTTTCAAGTTTTTTTTAATGAAAATTTTGTTAAGGACCAGCACAAAGCTTGGGTTTTTCAGAAATATTTTTTGAAGTACCAACACGAGGCACCAACACAAGACGTGGACTATTAAAGTATATTTTTTGGGTCCATCAAGGCATGCAATTTAAAAAACAATATTTTTGAAAGACCAAAACTAGACGAGGATTTTTTAAAAAAAATTAGTTTTGAAGGCGTGGATTTTTTAAAGAATATTTTTCAAGGACCAACACAAGGCGTGGATTTTTTAAAGAATATTTTTCAAGGACCAACACAAGGCGTGGATTTTTTACGAATATTTTTCAATGACCAACACAAAGCGTGGATCCTTTTAAGTGTATTTTAAATGAACCGCACAAGGCGTGGATCCTTATAAGTGTATTTTCAATGAACCGCACAAGGCGTGGATCCTTTTAGGTGTATTTTCAATGAACCGCACAAGGCGTGGATCCTTATAAGTGTATTTTCAATGAACCGCACAAGGCGTGGATCCTTATAAGTGTATTTTCAATGAACCGCACAAGGCGTGGATCCTTATAAGTGTATTTTCAATGAACCGCACAAGGCGTGGATCCTTTTAATAGCATTTTCAATGACCACCACAAGGCGTGGATCCTTTTAATAGCATTTTCAATGACCACCACAAGGCGTGGATCCTTTTAATAGCATTTTCAATGACCACCACAAGGCGTGGATCCTTTTAATAGCATTTTCAATGACCACCACAAGGCGTGGATCCTTTTAATAGCATTTTCAATGACCACCACAAGGCGTGGATCCTTTTAATAACATTTTCAATGACCACCACAAGGCGTGTATATGTTTAAGATTTTTATTTCAAGGATCAACACAAGACGTGGATTTTTAAGGAAGTATTTTGATGCAAGAATATTTCTAAGGAATATAAGGAATGTCAAGAATAGAAAAATCTTGAATGTCTTTATGAAATATTTTTGGAAAGCTTAGATGCTTTTAAGGAATACTTTGCCAAGGACAAACAGAAGGCGTGATTTTTTTAGGAAAATGTCAAGCATTGACAACGTACATTTATAAAAGAATATGATTCGGCGGGCGAGAGTTGAGTATAGGGAGACCGACTATCCGATCAATTTATTAACTCAAGGGAGCGGGGTGAAGCGACAACAACAGAACTCCCAAGCAGTTAATGTTGTATGGAATAGAAAGAAAAGTTCAAAATAATATCTTGGATTCACTGGTGATATTTTTTTTTCTTTAATCAACAACAAAATTACTTTTGTAATTTGGGGCGGACACAGAGGCCTGATAACGCGTAGACGTTATTCGACTAAGTTAACTCTAAAGAGGTTGGTTGACAAGTGAACGCTGTGGTTCATGCAATCACAGAGGATCGCAGTGATCGCTGAGGATCGGTTGTCCTTTACTACAACATTTACATATTCCAATGGGAGAGAAGGTTAAGCAAGGAGAGCAAAACCGCAACAACCACCGCTTAGGGAAAAATATAAGCACAAATATTTTAAAGAATCACTAGAAGCCACTATTTTTAAAGACCAATAAACGGGGACATTTTTTAAGTAATTCTTTTGGCTTTTTCAAGAATCATTTTCGAATGCCTACTTATGATACAAAGAAAACAAATATTTATTGTTAACACAATTGGTCATTTTTCAAACAAATGCGTGTACATCATATCCTTACGGCGCCTAATGGATTGTCCTTTTGTTTGTTATCGGTCAATGTTGGCTGATTATGTTTGCCTTTCAAAATTAACAAAATATAACGTTAAAAGCCTTTTCACAAGACAATGTCATTCACATTTTTGTTATTAGGCATACAATATTCATTTTACACCAGGATGAGGTGATTATCCATCATAATGAATTTTACAAAATGTCACTGCCAACAACAAAACACTTTCAACTTGTGTCCTTAATGAAGGTTGTGTTTCTTTTCAAAAGAAATTAATCAAGAAACAAGCAACAGGCCAATAAATGACTTTTAGGTGTAATGACGAAACATTTCCATTAAAACATATTTTTCCCTTCCCCCCAAAACCAACACACATAATTGAAATGACCACACCTGTTACCAGAAAACTGTTACATAATTACATTCTATTCAAAATGGTTTTCAAATATCCCCATCGTTATGCCTTAATTGAATATTTGTTAGATTTTATTTAAGAGGACCACTTAATGGTCATTAAATGCAAATGTTATCCCATGTCTAATTACGAACATGTTTGTCATTTGACATTTGTACGGGTTATGGCCAACTGCTGGCCCATGTACAGGCCCAGCAACTGTCTACCCACTGGCCACTTACAAATTAAATGTGGTTACACAACCAAATAATAAATGTTTGGTTGAAATCAATTTTCCAATGAATTCAATTTGAAAAATTAATTTTCGAATACTATTTTGGATGCGGTAATGTCAAGAGGTCGTTAGAAATATTTGTGTTTGCAATTAACTACGGCAGAACTATTTGGACATGATTTAAAAAGAAAAAAGTAAAAAAGCGTTAAGTTCGGCCGGGCCGAACTTTGGATACCCTCCACCATAGAAATACTGACACATTTTTGAAATGAAAGCATAGGGAACATACATATAACGACAATTCTTCCAATCGATTGTTGTAAACCAAATAGAATTCAGCAATTTCAATTGGGGTTTTCCTAAAATCACAAAACCCTAAAATGTTGACATATATTATTAACGCATCGTACGGCGAAACATGTGTATAAAATCCTGAAAATTCTCCAATTTAGAGGGCAATATTATATATAAGGCATACTAAAGCGGGACCTATATTGACAACATTGTGTAGGAATTAGAAACTACTTGGTGTTTTCATGATATAAGGGGTTAGGCCTAATTAAGGGCCTATGTAGCTCTAGTTCCAAGCTAATATTTTAGATTTGAATCCCAATACCGTCCATCACCCTAAATATAAAATAGGAAGGATGTTTTATCTAGGACCTGGTCCGATACAGTTCATTCTCAAACCTAACGTTTTAGTTTTTATGTCGATATCCTCCGAGAGAAAAATTATTACAACATATGACTAAATCGACTAAATCGTTTTAGAATTCCACACTATGTGGGCTATGAACTGAAAATTTCGTCTACCGTATATCCCCCTACTATGGTGGAATACAGCTATATGTGATAGCCCCAATACACGGAAAAAATCAGCTAACTATTTTAATATAAAAAAGGGGGTTATATGGGGACTACCGCTAAAAGGGGGTGAATATTAATAATTTTTGGTAGGAAGATTTGTTACCATATACGACTACAAAATACCAAATTACAGCGAATTCGGTTGAAAACTGTGCTCAAGAACCCAAAAATACCGAAAATTGGAGGGTACCCTTATATGGGGGCTACCCGAAAAAATTGACCTATATTTATAGTTTTTAGTGGAGAGATTTGATACCCAATAAGAACTCAAAGTACCAAATTTCAGCGAATTTGGTTGAAAACCGGGCTCAAGAACCCCAAAATACCGAAAATTGGGGGTACCCTAATATGAGGCCTACCCGAAAAAATGGACCTATATATAATTTTTTGTGGAGAGATTTGATACCCAATAAGAACTCAAAGTACTAAATTACAGCCAATTCGGTGAAAAAATCCGGTCAAAACCCCACAAAAACTGAAAATTGAGAGGTACCGTCCTATGGGGACTACCAGAAAAAGTGGACCTATATTTATAATTTTTAGTGGAGAAATTTGGTATCCAAAAAGAACCCATTTTACCAAATTTCAGCGAATTCGGTTGAAAAACGAGCTCAAGAACCCCAAAAAACCGAAAATTGGGGGGTACCCTTCTATGGGAGCTATGCCTAAACGTGGACCGATATAGCCCATCATCGAACTTGACCTGCCTGCAGACAAAAGACGACTCTATGCAAAATTTTGGCGTTCTATCTCAATTCCTTTAGACGCTAGAGTGATTACAACACACAGACGGACAGACGGACATGCTTAGATCGTCATAGAATTTTACGCTGATCAAGAATATATATACTTTATAGGGTGGGAAATGATTATTCCGATGCGTTACAAACGGAAAAACGAAACTAATATACCCTCCACACTATGGTGGAGGGTATAAAAACATAATAATTAGGTATTTCATTTGAGATAATTATATAGTGCGATTTATTTCTAGGTTCCCAGCGAATTTGAAAAGACACTCAAACACAAAAATATTGACTTTTAAAGAGTACTCTTTGATATGACATTTTTGAAGCTTATTGCTCTGTTCCAAAATCTGCATGATTCTTGCATTCACCGAAATCATTGTGAGTTTTCCCAGAAAACATGTAAAAGTCAGTACTAAAAAGTCACTATATTTATAAAATGTTGGCCTCAACATCGTCTCAAACGATACCTCCATTGAGTCCATGTTTATATCAACCATTCAGGTTTAATGTATTGCATCTCAGCCTAAATCAAAACAAATGTCGCCGAGATAACGATCTCCAATGTCAGGCATCAAATAGTCGGTTATCGAAGCATGATAACGGTCTCCATTGGCGGCAGCGTTTTTATCGGCATTATTTTTGAAGAAATGGTGCTCAATTATTCCATGGCTATTCTACAAAAACTTCGCAAATGTGGAAAAATTTCATGTTCATAAAAAAAACGACGAGGCCGACCATATGATACCCTACACAACTTCCACGAAATTATAACATATTTTGAGCTTGGGCAATATTCCGCGATACTTGCACTCTCTTGACCGACTAGAGGTCAACATATATTACTAATATTCAGTACAGCCCTTCTAAATACTTGCCCAGATTCCCTTCACCGTGGGTTGTGTTGCGATGTTTGGCTTATAATAGTGGCCCAAAGATCGATTAAAAAAACACACACACACACAAAAATAAGTTTCGGTCCACTTCATTTTAACATTATTATCTGATCATCACCGAAAATTATAGGCGTTGCCATTGACCATAACTGGAACCTCGTGGAACAATTTCAAAGCGATTAGCGCTATATTTCCGCTCTCTAGAGTGATAATGGGTTATTAAATAATATACGAATACGGAGATACCTGTAAATATTTAGGTGTAACTCCCACATCCGAGCACATACAACAATATAATTGGTATCAATTTAAAGGCCAACCACTCCTCTTGGGTATAATTTCAACTTGTCGGGTATATGTCCTTCAGGGGTAAATCTATGCGCGATAGAATACAAATTTTGACATTTTTCACACAAAAGTCAGGGTCTATTTGACCCGCTAAATATTGACCAATCTTTATAAAAACAGACATGCTTATTTTCTCGAGCGACCAGAAAATCTGACAAAAATTAAGTATTTGGTCCATTTCATCCCAAAAATATTAACCGATCTTTACCAAAAACAATAGGGGTCGAACCAATCCTACATGCAAAATTTCGTGAGAACTTAAAGGTGGATTTAGGACCAATATTTCGCGGCGTTACAAACTCTTGGGGCTGCACAAATTTATAATACCCTGACAACATAGTTGTGTAGGGTATAGTAAACAATGGCATACGAAAATTACAGGTAGAAAGATTTGGCACCCATAGAGTGTGCACCGTTTATATGAAGTCCATCCCAAAATATGGGCTATAATTGATAATTTGTACACCCTCAGCCTTAAGACTAATGGACTAATGGTTTTATACCCCATGTTTCTTTCGACCAAATCCGTTTCAGACAATTTGGAGTCGATTTACAAATTTCCGTCCAACTGTTTATCACCATAAATCTCGAAAGAAGTAACCAACTTTTTAATTGTATTTTTATATTTGTAATCATTACTAAATCTTTCGATGACGAAATGGAGTACCCGAAAATAGGGTCAACCCCAAAATAGGGACTTAAATTGATAATTTTTGTTACGGAGATTTTCTATCCCATGAAAACTATAATATCAACCAGTGAGGAAAGTCGGACGGGACCGACTATATGATACCTTTCACAACTTTGGGTACATTCAAGAGAAGCTAATATGTACAATATCCTGTAGATAGAACAGCTTATCTTTGGAGGACCATTGAAATGGAATCGGGCGAAAATTGAAATTTTTGATCTACATAGTTATTTGAACCAATAAAAAACTATACACATTCTATTCTGAAATCATTGAAAAATTGCATGTCCATCGGGCAGCCTTGTATCCTTTGGTGTACCATTTGTATGAAATCGAGCAAAATTATGTATGAAATTTATATGTAAATCTGGACCTATGCTGCAGCACAGCGCGCTGTCCACAATTTTATCTCGTTAGGAGAAACCTTTATTATGGGCTGCACAAATTGCATGAATTCAGACGAAAATGATTTTGCATCTATATCTGAATATATTTATAAGAAATCCAATAGGCATTATTTTAGTTCCAATTCCGTACGTTGTGCACAATTCCCAATCGGAAAAAAAACTTTAGCTATTTGGTGCTCCATTTGGATGAAATCGGATGGAAATATATATGTGGAGCTATATCTAAATCTAAACAAAACTTAGACTCGATTTAACATGCTCAACATAATATCGCGCAAATTTAGCAGGATTTATGGTTTACTATTAACATAAAATCGTACTAAGGTATATATGGGAGCTATATTTAAATCTGGCCCGATTTCAACAAAACTTCACAGTCATCAAACAGGACTTAATTCAGTACGCTGTGAAAAAAATTTGTCTCAATCGGACAAATATTGGAAGTATGGTGAACCATTTATATAAAATCGGACGAAATATATATATGGGAGATATATCTTAATCTGAACCGTTTTTATACCCTTCGCCACCCTGTGGTACAGGGTATTATGTTTTTTGCATATGTTTGTAACAGGCAAAAGGAAACGAGATAAGCACATGTCTCCTTTTGAGAATATGCATAGAATCACTTTCTAAGTCGATTTATACATGTCCGTTTGTCCGTCCGCCCGTCTGTCTGCCCATGTTAAATTGTAAACAAAGTACGGGTCGCATTTATGATCCGAATTGGACGAAAATTGGCATAGGTCACTTATTTGGCCCAAGGACAAACGCTATTGAAATTAGGAAAAATCGGTTCAGATTTAGACATAGCCCCCATATATCTTTTCGCCCGATTTAATGAAATATTGCACCAAAGTCCCTATAAATCTTTCGATTTGCACGAAATTTTCACAGCCTAACGATTTAGGTCTAGAATGATGTGTTTCCCGACAATCGGTTCGGATTTAGATATAGCTCCCATATATATTCTCGTCCGATTTAAGGTAAATGGTGTAATGCAATGTAAATGGATTTAATGTAAAGTCCCTATATATCTTTCGATTTGCACGAAATTTGGCACAGCGTTTTGAATTAGGTCTAGAATGATGTGTTTTAAGTTTCGTGAAAATCGGTTAAGATTTAGATATAGCTCCCTATATATTTTTTCGTCCGATTTACCAAATTACAGATATTCGGTTAAAAACGTATACAAACTCCTCAAAACCGATAACCTTTGGTAAGAATATTTTGTTATTCAGTGGGAATACAAAACAACAAACTGGGATTCAGCCTGACTATTTTGCAAAAACCCAATTAAGCAACTAGCACATAGCAACACCAACAAAACGATATGACAACACACAACAGTAAAATACCGAATAATGGGCGTACAGTCATTTGGGGCTACCCTAAAAAGTATTTTGCAAAAACCTATAAACCGCCAACACTACTGAAGGGAATACAAAATACTAAATTATACCCAATTAAGCAACTAGCCATAACTCCCTAAAATACCGAATAATGAGCGTACAGTCATTTGGGGCTACCCTAAAAAGTAGACCTATATCGATAACTTTTAAGGGAGATTTGTTATCATGTAGTAATTTGAAATACCACACTGTAGCCAATTTGGTAGAATAACATTCCCAAACGACCTAACATAGCGAATAATGGGGGTATCGTTATATGGGAGCATTTTTCTTAGGGAAATTTGCTGCCCAGTGAGAACTTGAAATACAAGTCGGTTAAGAAACGCGCAAAAAATCTGTAAAGTACCAAATATTTGGATGTACTGTTATATGGTAGCTATACCTAAACGTGGGCCGATATATCCCATTTGGTATACCAAACATCCTAGGAATAGTAGCAGCTGAGTCGATCTAGTCCTGTGTATCCGTCTGACCATTATAATTTGTAAACCACAGTTATGGTTAATGGTCGCTTAATGTTGGTAATGATTGGTTAAGGTGATGAAATGGACCAATAACATTATTTTTGTCGGTTTTTTCTGGAAGCTCTAGAGGCCACATTTACGTCCCGAACACCACATGGCCAAAGACGACACTTATAATCTTCGATGATGTTGAGATGATATTTAGGGGGTGCAATGAATCGAAATTTTTATTTTTATCCGATTTTCTAGTCGCATTATTATAGGCATTATTATAGGCAGAACATCACATATTTTCACGAAGAAGGGGATCTGACCATATACTTAGAACGACTGTTTATGTTTCGGAATGTTGACCGAAATTTGTATTTTTGGTGTAAATATTCAGCTCGGGAAAATATGTCAGGGATAGAAAGTGGATCTTTTGGTCCATAATCGGTCAAGAGTCCAGGCGCAGAATATAGAATATAGAACAGCAGAAAGTCAGATTTTTGCGGTAGTTGTGCCAGGTATCCGCTCACTGGTTTTCCAGTTATTACAATACATTTTCTAACTTTTCTTTTTTTTTAATATTTTTACTTTATGTAATACCGTTGACATAACGATTACAGCACATTCAAATTATTTTCAATTATCTTTAATAATGAATACCATGTTTACATCTATAACACTCTACAATTTCCCACCATTTATCTTGTAAACAATCCTCATAGGTATACATAACTTTGTCATTGTTTTTTCATCTTCTTCTTCTTCTTATTTTCGTACAAGAAAATTTTGTAATTTCCTAGTAATTTTAACAGATTGTTTTGTATGACCTTTAACATTTTTTGTTTTATCTCAACACACAATTTCTCTGGTTTCGTTTTCATCGGTTGGTTTCTTTGTTTGTGTGTGTGCAGGATGGACTGGCCCCCATAGTTATTTCTTATGTTCCAGTATTTTATTTGGGTTATGTCCTTATTGGGGTAAAAAGAGAGCAGTATATATATATATATATATATTTACTCCTATGTATATATTTTTATATTTTACACTTCTCTGCTGTATAGAGAATTTCTGTTGCTCCTCCTGCTCTGCTGGGCATCCTTATTTGCCTTCGGTAATATTTCTTGTTGTTTTTATTTTTTTGTTGCGTTGTTGTTTTTTTTTTTTTGTCTTTTGGTTCCCAAGATAAATTAGAAATGCCTTTGAGAAGTTTCAATGCCTAAGTATGCTTAAGTGTAAAAATATGCGTATGCCAAAGTATGCTGTCGTTGGTCTTGAGTTGATGAAGAGGGTTATTAAAATGGTACTGCATATATTTGCCAAATATATATAGAGGTCAACCAATTAAAATAGAAATAAATCAGTTTCCTGAGAATACTCAAGCCTTATGAGAAGTAAAGTCCCCATTTAATAACCCTTTTTAAAAAATGTTGTTTTTCTCCACAATATCTTCTCATATTTTAATATTCTTTGTGGTCCTTCAAGTGAAATGTCATTATAAGCAAATAATTGATATAAAAAGTGTAAATTTTCCATTCCCAGAGAATGAAAAAAAAATTCTGACGTTCATAATGATGAGTGTGACATATGGTTTTTGTTTATAGTAGCTGTACATTTGTTATGACAATTTGTAGCAAACATAAATTGGAGTAATTATTAATTTATATTTCTTGGGGTTTTCTAAAAGGCAAAAAGTGCTGCAACATAAATACGGAGCTTGGAAAACGTCTTAATAAAATTAAACATTTTTGTATGACTGAAAAAAGATCCACATTTAATTGTGTTCCCTTTGTCGGTTTCAAAATTAATCCTATAGAAATCGATTCAGTGGTGAAGTCGGTTTAAGAATACAGGGTTGCCCATATTCGATGGACCCATGTTTTTTTTTAATCAAAGAAAAAAAATTTAAATTTGGCGGTTGGCAATGTTAATCATTTAATTTATTCCAAGTAGATGTATTAACATAAATTTTTGAATATAATATCCCTCAAATGGCCGCCTCTGGCTTTGATGACGTATTGTGCCCTTTTTGCTGCATTTTCCATCGTTTTTGCCAACATTTCGGCCGGAATAGCGACTATTTCTTCACGAATGTTGTCCTTGAGCTCTTCTACGGTCCTTGGCTTGTTAACGTAAACCTTTGACTTCAAATATCTCCACAAGAAGAAGTCAGGCGGCGTCAAATCGGCCGAACGCGGTGGCCAGTCCAAATCACCACTTTTCGACATCAAACGGCCCGGAAACAAATTCTTCAGAAAATCGATTGTTATGCGACTTGTGTACGATGGAGCGCCGTCTTGTTGCAACCAGAACTGCCTCATACGCTTTCGACGAATAATTGGCATCACAAAATTGGTCATCATGTCGCGATAACGCTCCTGATTGATGGTAACAGCATGGCCAATTTCATTTTGGAAGAAAACGGCCAATGACCGTTTTCGCATTAACGCCGCACCAAACTGTGACTTTTTCGTCATGAAGAGGCACTTCTTGAATCTCCTGAGAATTTTAAGTGGCGTAAAAACGGCAATTTTGCTTATTTACGGTCCCATTCAATGTGAAATGGCCTTCATCGGACATGATAATTTTGTTCCAAAATTGCTCGACATCTTCGGCCATTTCAATGACTCTTTGGACCCATTCCAAGCGACGAGGCAACATTATTTGCGTCAATTGAATTTTGCACGGGAACAAATGCAAATCAATGCGAATAATCCGTTGTAAAGTGGACCGAGCCATGCCTAACTGCTGAGAACGGCGTTTTTGGGATGTTCTTGGGGACCTCTCAACACTGGCTCGTACGTTAGCGATATTCTCGGCCGATCGCCTTGGTCGACTTTTATATAGCCTCTTCGGATTAGAAAGAGCCTTACCAGTCGAAAATTTTTCGTATAAACGCTTAATGGTTTTCTTAGAAGGCGCACTTCCCACGTTTTAAAAGCACGTTGAGTTTTCACAATTGACTTCTTCGGTTGAATGTAAATTTCAACTATTTCAGAGCGCTGGCGTAGCGTGTATTGGTTCATGGTGAAAATCTGCTTGGACTGACGCTTCAAACGCGGTATGTCATTAAGCGATGTGACATCTCTGTCAAAAGTTATGGCGTTGTCAGATGGGTCCGTCGAATATGGGCAACCCCTGTATATTCGACTTCCATTGACAAATTTAAATTTACAAATTTAAAAATATTTAAATGTCACCGAACAAGGTTCAAACAATGTCATTGATATTGACAAAAATTTTCTGTCCAATGTCATTGTTTTCTGTAAGAAATCACAAAAAAATGTAAGCTGTCCTTAATAGCGACTTAAATCGCGGATAAACCCCATAATAACTACCATGACAGTGGTAGTTATAAAAATAAAATGTTATCTCTCTGTCATGGCAAGAGCAAAACAAAAGACAGGATTATTTTTTATTTTGTGTTATGCCAGCAAGGCACGTAAATCCTTGCATTTTATTTGGGAAAAAAATGAAAGGATTTGTTTCCCCTTGATTGCCATGGTCAATGATTTTCTAAGGAAATAATAGCACTGAACTGTTAAAAAATGTAAGTCAAGATAATTAAATTTCATTATAAGGGCGATAAAATAATTTAAAGGATTTTTTTTTTCGATTTTATTTGTAGCCGTTAGAAGTGTCAAGATTTTCATAAATTGCATGATAAAAGGCATATTTTAAAGAATTTGTTTTCCGGCATCAGCGAAGCTTGGAAATGTTTAAAGACTAGTTTTCATCGATCCGTAAGTCGTGGACTTTTTGAAAGAATATTTTTTTCATCGAGCCATAAAACGTAGCTTTTTAAAGAATATTTCTTCATCGAGCCATAAGACGTGGATTTAAAAATATATACATATATTTTTTCTTCGTGCCATAACGCGCAGGCGTGGATTTTTTAAAGACTACTTTTTCAGTCTTCAATAAGGTATGGATGGGTGCCATAACGCGCAGGCGTGGATTTTTTAAAGACTACTTTTTCAGTCTTCAATAAGGTATTTAAATAAGGTTTTTTAAAGACTACTTTTTCAGTCTTCAATAAGGTATGGATGGGTGACGTAGGCGATGATAGTTACCAAGCAACGGCTCTGATTGGCTTTAACATGACAAAGCCCAGGCTTATCTTGGTCCCTCTTTCATCTCAATTGTGGACACTTACCTCCCCGCGGTGTCATCTTGGCTACCAACTGTAATCAATCCGTTGAAATAGTGAGATAATAGGTGTCACGAGTTCTGCTATGAACAACCAAGCCCCCGTAATGTTGACAACTCCGCACATTGTACAGAACAGGCGTAGTTTTCGCTTTGGCCGATGTACTCAAGAATTACAAAGCCGATATTATTATTGCCTTACAGAAAATGGGATGGAAAGGAACAGGCGTAAGTAAATCAGATGGTTACGCACTGTATTATAGATGCCATGAAACGAGACATTAATTTTTCTTCGGATTTATGGTTAACAGGAGAGTAAAACACCTCGTCTCCAGATTCACTATAAACCCGGAGTTATTCTTTGCACCCATGCAAGCGCCTAGAAATGTGAGCGCTGCCCTGATCATGACATTCAAATTCTGCTAGGGAATTTGATGGCAAAAATCGAAAGGGAAAATATTTTTGGCCCCACCGTCGGAAAATTCAACCTCCATGAAGAAACACACGACAACGGTTAATTGACTTCGCAAAAACATGGTATTTAGCAGCACAAGATTCAAGCATCTCGATATACACTAGGCCACCTGGATCAAGCTAAGAGAAGTCAAATTGATCATGGTGTGATAGACCAGTATGTTAGACGTTCGATCGATCCGAGGAGCTACCTTGTAGCAGCCAAGGTTTGCAAAGATGCGATGCAACACAACACTTTAACTCGACATCGAAAAGCTGCAATCACAACAGGTAGCAGAAGCCCACTCCGTTCAACTTACCCACCTGCTTGACGAAAGCACACCTTGTCCCGATAACAATATAGAAACACAATGGCAATGAATTGTCCACTTCCCATAAACTGCAGTAAAGAAACCCATGGTACGATCATGAGAGTCTTAATGCTGTACGAACAACGCAGCGTATACGGCAACCCTGCAGTTGGAACACGTAATGCGATGGAGAAATATCGGGAGCAAAGGAGAGAGGAGAAACATATTTTTAGAGAAAAGGAATAAAGAACAAAAAACGTAAGCGGGAACAACTCGAGACCTACAGGAGACAGAATGAAGTCCGCAAATTTTATCAACGTGTACAACACCAAACCGAGGGCTTTGCGGCAGGTACATCCTCCTGTAGAGATGAAGAAGGGAATCTGGTGACAGATACATATAGCCTGCTGAGGATCTGAAAGGAGCATTTTGAAAAGTTTCTGGTATCAAATAGTAGCGGTGAAGATGATACCCCAGAACCAATAATAGATGACGGTATAGAGTTTATACCACCTGCCCAATATGAGGTCAGAATAGCAATCAATTTGCTGAAGAACAATAAAACGGAAGATGCCGATGGGTTACCAGTCGAACTATTCAAGACTGGTGGTCAGATGCTAGTCAGGAGCATTCACGTACAATTTGGCTAGAGGAATCCATGCCCAATGATTAGAACCTCAGCATTCTGTGTTCCGTGCACAAAAAAGGAGACAAGACGATTTGTGCCAACTGTGCTGTGTGAACGACTGCAGCCAATTGGACCATACCAATGCGGCGTCAGACCTGGAAAATCTACCATAGACCACATTTTCACTCTGCGCCAAATCCTGGAAAAGACCCATGAAGAACACATCTACACATTCCGCCTATTCGTCGACTACAACGCCGCATTCGAGAGCCCAATCCACACAGAGGTGTTAAAAGCCATGTCTCCGTTTGGCATTCCTGCAAAATTAATACGACTATGCATGATAGCTTTAACTGTTACAAGGTCAGCAAATAAAGTCGGAAAGGACGTCTCGGAGCCCTTCAATACCGAACAAGTATTCAGGCAAGGCGATAATTTGTCGTGTGATCTTTTAAACATCCTGCTGGAAATAGTCATACGAGGTCAAACAAGTGAACAAAAATGGCACTCTGTACACCAAAGAACACATGTTGCACACCGATGACATCGTTATAATGGGTCGAACATTGCGAGCGGTAACAGCCACATTTGAACAATTTGATAAGGAGTCTGCCAAAGTGGGTCTGACATTAAATGGCGAGAAGACAAAGCTGATGGTATTAAGGTAGTGTACGAATTTATATACCTTGGTACCGCCATAAACAAAACTAACACAATCAGCTTTGAAATCCGGAGGAGAATAGTTTGGCCAACAAATGCTACTTTGGTCTAATTAAGCAACTTATAAGCAAGACCACCTCTCGCCAGATCAAACTCAAACTCTACAAGACACTGATATTACCAGTGCTGCTGTATGGATCTGAAGCATGGGTACTTGCTCAAGCAGATGAGTTAGCTATGGGGCTGTTTGAGAGAAAAGCTCTCTCTATGGGCCGATCTGCGTTTGCGGTGAATATCGTCGCCGAATGAACCATTAGCTATACCATCTATTCTCGGACGAGCTACGTTGCACGGTGGGAAAAAATACCGATCTAGCTCACGGAAAATAAAAACAATGAACTTGAAGGAAACATTAATGCAGTTTTAAAGTAGAGTGTTGAGTGTACTTAAGTGCGTATAATATAATCCGAATTAATAAGTTAGAACAAAAAAAAAACGGTACATTTAATATAGATATTTTTCCAATATTAAAAATGGTATTTTTATACCCTACACAACTATGTTGTCAGGGTATTATAGCTTTGTGCAGCCCCAAAAGTTTGTAACGCCGCAAAATATTGGTCCTAGACCCACCTTTAAGTCTACCGATCATATCGACTAGCTGAGTCGATATAGACATGTCGGTCCGTCCGTCTGTCTGTCCATTATAATTTGTAAACACGATACAGGCCACAGTTATGGACCAATCTTAACGAATTTTTGCATGTAGGATAGGTTTTGGCCAATGAAGACTCCTATTGTCAATTATTGATATATAGTATTGGAGGTGGAGCTTATGGACTTTTGTTATACCTGTTATGGGTTTTCCAATGACTGACATGACTTCGGTGCAACACCAAAACTTTGCGGTGCAACACCAAAAGTAATGAATGATTACAACAAAATTTCGTCATTAATACCAAACCTCAACTTATACGAATACTGCATGTCTACCATACATGCATGGATTCGATGTTTAGAATGTATATTGCGCATTTCATACCGACTGGTTTTGAAAAAGTGGAAAATTAATAGCTCCGATCGGCCACTTTTCGAAGAAAGGAAGGCACGTATCATTAATTTGAAGGAAAAAATTCTCATTATTGTTGATACACCTAAGTCCCGAATAACAAACGATGGCAATACTGCTATGCGTTTTTTTAGCCAAGCTGGCTTGGCATCGTCGATAACTGGTGTTGATGAAAAATTAATTGAAATTTTTAATATCATCCTTTCAACCATGGCCTGTGGATATGCTATTAACGCGGAGTCATTTAAAGAACTTTATGAGGAAACATTTATTCTTTTCGTGGAATTATATCATTGGTTCTATATGCCTTCAAGCATACACAAAATATTAGTGCATGTGGCAGATATAATTAAATGTGCAGCTTTGCCCAGAGGAATGTTTTCTGAAGAAGCCATGGAATCTAGAATTAAGGGCTTTCGAAACTATAGGAAACTGTACACCAGAAAAATGAGTCGTGAGGAAACAATGAAGGATCTTTTCAATAGGTTGATATTTTCTTCTGATCCAAAAATATCAAGTTTGTCTCGTAGTACACCTCTTAATCAGCGATATAGTGAGCCACTATCTGAAGAAGTCCTTAAATGCTACCAACAAATTCAGATCAAAACTCTACTTTAATGTACAAAAATGTGTAAAAACAGGTTGAGGCGAACCAGTTTTTTTATGTTCTCTATCGATTTGTGGCTAAGCCACTCATTGCACGGTCTTCGTGTCAAAATAAAACTAGAAGCCAACAAAATGGGGACTACACCCCTAATGTATCATTTTTCAAAATTTTAACTGCATCTACCTTTAAATGATTTTTAAACTCGATTTTGAGTGTTTTTTTTTTAATTTTACTTCTAGCTTTAATACGCAAACAGGAATTTATAAAAATCGATTATTGGATTATTGTAGTCGCGAATCTGCGTAATTTAATATGTATTTTGTGTATGTAGTATGCACAGCTTCAAAGTAATACTCATCCGAAGGTGCGAATTTTGTGCGATCAAATTTCTAAAAAACCTATTTTTCGGGCCAAATTTTTAGATCTGTTAACTGAATGATATGGGCACCCGCGATCAATAAGGTTTTTTATGTTTAGGATGATATAAAATCTTCTTCGTGAAAATCCATCTACTAGAACGGCGGGAGCTGGCCTTCCAAAAACACGAAATTTGGCAAAAAATGTTTTTGAAAATATGGCGGATTTATTTGCGTTTTCTGTGTATCATTTCCGCTTCAATAAATGACCTCATACGGATTTTGATCTTTTTCGAAAAGAGAACTTTAAAAACTTCAGCCGAAAGAGAGATGTACGCAATTTACCTCATAAATAGATTGTGCTGGCACATCCATGGTTCTTAATGGACCACATTGAAATCGGTATAGATCGATGTATTTTTTTAGGGTGCACATCGAAATCGGATGCGCGTTAATGGCATGTGGAGTTTTCGGAAATTATTCGCGTTTTACGATTTTTTGGGTACTTCAATGTAACGTGCGGCACATCTTAGCCGTCAAATGAAATTTCGCAAAATATATATGGATTGGAAGATAAACTTCAGTACTTCCTGAAAACCGCATGTGCATCAAATGATTTTGAGAATTACGCGATTTACACGCAATTTAAAATGTATATTTCATAATATTATTTTATTTTAAGATTTATTCCTATTTATAGAATTCTAAGATTTATCGGAAGGGTCTTGATATAATCCGCAAGGCGTATACTTATACACAAAAAGTGATTATTATTATATATGTCAATTTTTCGGCGAAATTCGGGTAAAATAGCAGAATAACCCCAATTTTTTCTGAAATTTTTTGTATTAAATATGATGACATTATTTTTTCGAACCAAAAACAAATATTTTTCCTCAATATTTTGTTTTGTTGTCGCTGTGATTTACAAACCGCTACACGGACTTCTGTGATTTTGATATCATTTAATTCATCATGGTGTTTAGATTATGTAGATATTTTTAAGTTAATTTTTAGGTGTGTGTGTATGTCATTAATATAATAAAAATATTGATGTAATCTCCTATATTTGTTTTATTTTTCTCATATTTCGCGAAGATGTGCAAGTTTATCGCGATTATTATAATATTGTTTTTGCAAAATAGTCAGGCTTAATCCCAGTTTGTTGTTTTTATAAAAAACAACTATTTATTAGTGGGGAATGTATGGCATTGTCCGCCGAGGGGTAAGGCAGGGAAGACTATAGTTTCGGATCTCGCCACTG
Organism: Musca vetustissima; assembly: GCF_032173495.1. Taxonomy (NCBI): domain Eukaryota; kingdom Metazoa; phylum Arthropoda; class Insecta; order Diptera; family Muscidae; genus Musca; species Musca vetustissima. Next base: position 48,261 of record NW_026886124.1, read on the forward strand.
ATCCTCATCAGTTCCCTTAGTTTTTTGTTGGGATATTCTCCCCAGAAGCTATTAATAGCTTCTTTACAAAAAACCTTTCAAACCCAAATGTCTCTTGTGACAATTCGAAGTTCTTACGTTACCAGCGATACGACCCCAATGAGAAGTTCGTTTCGTTGGCGCCTGACTTCGTGGTCAACAAGGCATTTACAGACAACTACAATACATTTCCCACTGCTATGTGTCGTCACTTTGTGACTAATGCACATAACGTTGTTGTTGGTATTGCTAGTTAAAGCAAAATACCAAACAGTATGACCGTGCCTCGTCTACAACTTCAGTAGTGTTTGGCGGGTTATTTGGGATACCATTTGTATTTTGTTTTTGCAAAATAGTCAGGCTTAATCTTCCCTGCCTTACCCCTTCCTGCCTTACCCCTCGGCGGACAATGCCATACATTCCCCACTAATAAATAGTTGTTTTTTATAAAAACAACAAACTGGGATTAAGCCTGACTATTTTGCAAAAACAAAATACAAATGGTATCCCAAATAACCCGCCAAACACTACTGGATTATTATAATATATTCATATTCTTATTTTACGGAGGAAGATATATATACTAACGTTTTTGGTCAATATAATAAACGGCGTAATTTTAATATTTTTTTCTTATGCCCAAAATTAAAACCTCGATAACTTTTGCGCGTATCAACCAAAAATTTGATCGCGAACGGTTTCGGAGTCAGAACATTTCTCTATATGTGTGCCACAGAAACATTGATGTGCCACAGAAACAAAAAAGCTGATTTTTTGAAAATGGAATATTAAAAAAATTGACAATATTGCCCATATAAAATACATTTTTGGAAATTTGAAGTCCTTCAGCTTCGTTTTTGGCTATGTAACCATTTTACATAATATTCTTCAAACTTCAATTGGATTCCAGTATATAGTTGCCTTCCCTACCTTTTAATCCCAGTAAATTCATCTAACTTTAATTTATTTTTATATCAGTGGATTACAGCTTTAAGAAGATTTGTGTGCTTGGAAAAAATGTTATTATATATCATAGTTTATTTTATATTTTGAACACATACCACATATCTACACATACTGTTACACATCCAACCTAAGACTATTTACATTGATTAAAGTTTGAGATCAGACCTTATACCTTGTCTTTGGTGTTTGTTTCTCTGCCTGTCGACATTTCTTTAATCACAAAACAAACACATTTCCCGCTAGGCATTTAAATGAACAGGGGATTAGATATGTACATATACGTATGTGCACATTTCTCCATATATGTGTATGATGTACGTTGTAGTTTTTCGTAGGAATAACTATCAAATACCCAAAACTATTTGCAATTTTGCCTAGCTTTCAGATTATTTGCCAGGCAGTTGTGTTTTATGTGCCGAAGTGGAATTGTGGTTTCATAGGTTTGCCATGAAGTTTGTCAGGAATATTTGTTTATTTCGTAGAAAGAAACAACAACGAAGGAAACGAAGGAATGTAGAAACTATAAAAACAACCAGAGAGTTAAGAGAATATTGTTTGCAATATGTGTTTGTGTGTGTGACAATAAGACAAACATTAAGTTGGCTGTAGTTGTTTGTAAGGATAATTGGGTTGAAAGTAATCCCAGGCATTTTCTTTTTCCAAGTGCAAAATTTTGAAAAAGTGTTATTGTTTCCTTTCTTTCGTGTCTGTGTCTGTATAATGTGTTAATGAGATTATGATTATTAAGTAGTTAATTATTATACAGTTCTTGAAAGTTTATTTGTTTGTTTGTTTCTTTTTAATATGGAGATGTTTATGAAAAAAAGGGATAAAGTAATAAGAGTTTGAGGAGGAAATTTGTGGAATCCTTAATAACATATGTTACAAATTTGCAACGCCAAGGATGATACACTGTTTTAATTAACATACGTAACATTAATTAAATTTCTCAGCATGCAACGAATTATAATCAACATAATGGGACAATTGGCAAGTAGTATACCACAATGAAAATGTAAATTAATTTTCTAGTGTAAAATACTGAAAATAACGAAAATTGAGAGGTAGTCCATGGGCTCTAGGTGTGTTTAACATATGATACTATAATCATGGCCCGATATTGGTAATTTCCAGAAAGATTTGCCAGCTAATAATAACAATGACTATATAATTACAACCAAGTCGGTTAAAAAAAGTTCTGAAATCGCCAAAAAATTAGAGCTACACAAAAACCCATATTAATATTTTCATATAGAAAGATTTTCAACCCAATTAGAAGCTTAAGTATAAATTTACAGTAGTGGACGTCATACTGGTATGAAGGGTATACCAAAACGTAGACCGATATATCGACATGCTACAAGTAGAAACAATATATGTGCTCTATCTTAAATGTTATGTATTTTGTGTTGATTTCAAGAGGGTTTCGTGGTACTAGAATTCGACATTCGTCAATATAAGTTGTTAAATTAATTTTTTTTATTTTCAGTTGAATGCAGTATTTTACGAAAGGAGATCGGTTCCAAGTAGTGTAGAGACTGTGCTTCATTGTTTCGATGGGTCCGCTGAAAAATTGCCGCTGTTAGTGAAAATTTTGTCAACGACCCGAATATATCAATTCCTCGTCATTATCAATAATTAAGACTGTATTACGACACATTATGGCATATTATGCATTTAGATCTACACCTACATACATTTATATAAAGTCCATCTCACGCAAACCAGCTGAGAATTCACAACGTTTTCTTCTGCCACACTATGGGCCAAAAATCCATGTTTTTGGCAAAAAGTCCGTTTCAGGTAGAGAGTAAAACACATTATTTACAACAGCTGAGTTTTTGAGTTTACACTTTGAGTAAAATGTTATATGATTGTCGGTCATATTTATAATCTCCACCACACTGAGACAATGACAAAAGAAAACATAGAATCACGTTCTGAGTCTATTTATGCATTTCTGTCCATCTGCTGATGCTAAATTGTAAACAAAGTATGGGTCACATCCAAGGGGTACTAGGAATGTCTGACAGATCATTATCAGCCATGTTTTTTCGTTGATTAGATTTCCCGTATTTATTGGTGTTCGGGATATAAAAGTGCATTTAGAAAAAAAATCTTTTTTTGTATTATTTCATACTCTAAATATCATCCGTTCAAAACCGGTAGATGTCGCACTTCAACAAAACCGGAACTTTATGCAAAATTGTGTAGCTATAATCTACTGCGGTAATGGTAATACTAAATACTATTAGAATAGATAGACCCCTGTAAATATTTACGTAAAGCTCCACACCTTCTAGAATCTGCTCTTTTAGAATAAATGTGAAGATCATATAATGTAAATTTTGTATTTTTTCAAACAAAACAACATATTTTTTCAACATCCAAATATTGACCGTTTTTACCAAACACAATAAGTATCTTCACTGGCCAGAACCAGATATGCAGAATATCGTGACAATTGTTTCACAGCTATGACCTTTACTTTGTTTACAAATGTTAATGGTCATTCTGATAGTCTCATACATCTTTATCGACTCAGCTATCCGGGATATAACGATCCGTATACCAAAATGTAGGTCCAGGACCAATATTTTGTTACAAACTATTGAAGCACAAACACTTGCAATACCCTCACAACATAGCTATTAATTAAAATTTTAAGAAATACAGATCTCATTATAAACTATTATCAATTCTCTTAAATTCATTTTTAGCACTTTTTTCTGGCACCTTTCTAAAATTTTTAGCACTTTTTAGCATATTTTTCAATTAAATCTAGCCTTTTTTCAATCAAGTTTTGGCAACACTGAATATAACCCTTGTATATATTCGTCTGAACCCACTAGTATGCTGACAGCGCACCCTTTGCAGCATATCAAATTATGTATGCCACGTTGGCTCAAATCGATCGACATAATTTTGTTCGATTTTATACAAATGGTACGTTAAGAACCCAAGTCTGCTCGATTCACAGACTTCGGAATGATATGTGTATGGGTTAATTTAAATTGTGTCAAATGTCTATGTAGATCACATATTTTATTTCATCCGATTCCATTATTTTCTATCGACAGAATTTTATACATATAAGAAGCTCTTGTATGTACCCAAAGTGGTGAAGGGTGTCATATTGTCAGCTCCGTTTGACTTTTGAACTTTTCGTACTGGTTTTGTGAATATAATTTATATTTGACTGGTGATGAGACTGGTGGTTATAATGAAGCTGGACATTAATAGCAATTTTAAGATAATCATCAACTATTTTTTTTAAAACTTCATAATTATGTTGTTTAAAAAATTGGCGCTCCAGAACCTAGTGACAAGCAATGCCAGAGGACATTTTAATAGTTATAGCACCAATCGACGCCTACATATGATACAGAATTTTGCGACCGTCTGCGATCGTTCATTGTGTGTGTAAAAATTTAATAAAAAAACATGTAATTGAATTGAATGCTAGTGAAAAATTGGAAGTCTCATCTTCAACCACATTGGCTGTAATAAGGTGTTTTGAATTCCCATTGAATCTAAAAACCTTGTGCCAAAAACTATCAATATTGTCTTATGTTTTAGGGTAGACCTCATATAAATAGACTCCCCATTATTCGGTATTTTGGAGATTTTGAGCACCGCTATGATAGGCAACTCATAATTTGTTTACGTTTGATCCGCCATTGTGGATTTCTTTCATCTGATTTTCGAAAACTGGTTTCACGTCGTCCTGGAAACCATTATATGTGATGTCTTGTCTAATTATAGAAAAAAAAACAAATTTCTTACTGGGTGGATATGTTAATAAAGAAATTACCTTATTTGGGGATCTGCGAATCTTTAAGTAATTAAATCCAGAAAAGTCATTGATTGGTGCTTACTTCTTCGACTTTACTTACTTCTTGAATATTAATTCGTCGAAAACGACGATGGTATTACGGTCACATTATGGTCATACGATAACTGACTTTTTGAGTCTTTGAACGGTAATGTGTTATTAAATATTTTCTAATTAATAGACCCATAATTATAAAAAGGTTTAAATTTAATTTGTATACCTATCTAAAATATTAAATTTTTCTTTACTTTAATTCTATAGAAAATTTTCAATTATTTTATTCCAATTTAAATTAAATCAAATTTGCTGCTCTAAAACATGTTTATTTAATCTCTAATTTAATCTAAATATTTGTTTTACATCTTCTCAACTCATTGATTAGCTTGTTTATGCTAATACTAATATTTACACTGAATTCATGATTGTATTTAAATAAAAAATTAATCAACTTTTTGTATTTGAAATTTCTAATTAATTAAATCGTTGTGGCATTTAAAAACCATAATAGATGTTATAGCATATATTCTGTTTGTTTATTTTTAATTTAAATAGTTTTTTTGTTAATTTTTTCTCAAATAAATCTTTTTAACATATTCATATTAACCACAAATTCTAAACAAACCACTATTGTGGTTGTTCTTTGTGGCCTTTTATGGAAATAGAAAAAAATTATTTAAAAATAACCTTGTGAATTTATTTGATGATTTTTTTTGTGGATATTATTAACATTATTAGGAATTCCTATTAAATATTAATTAAATACATTTGGTTTAATAAATTGAGATTATGTATGATATGGCATGTAGACAAATGTCGGTATTTTGAGTAGTATGGACTCGTTTTTCATTCGAATTGACTGTAATTTGATATTTTGAATTCTTATTGATTCACTTTTTAGAATAGCCCTCATATAACGGTACCTTCCAGATTTCGGTATTTTAAGATGTATAGGAACTTTTTTAACCGAAATGGCCGTAGTTTGATATTTTGGATTATCATTGGATAGCACAGATTCCTGCCAAGAATTATAACTATTGGCGCACCTTTTATGGCATATTTTTGGGATTAACTGATTTGTCTCTTTAGGTGTCATACCAAAAACTTACCATGACATAGCCCGCCATATATATGCAAGTTACGAACGATTAGAGGTATTTTAAATGTCTACCTCATGGCGGAGGGTAAACAAATTCGCTCCGACCGAAATTAATTGCGTTTTTACTTCATTTCGTGCCCTCCACCATAGTATGGAGGGTATATTAATTTAGTTTTTCCGTTTGTAACACATCGAAATAATCATTTCCGACTCTTTAAATTATATATATTCTTGATGAGCGTAAAATTCTTTGACGATGTGGCCATGTCCGTGTCTCCGTCTTTCTGTTGTAATCACTCTAGCTTCTAAACGAATTGAGATAGATCACCAAAAGTTTGCATGAAGTTGTCTTTTGTCTGCAGGCAGGTCAAGTTCGAAGGTGGGCTATATTGGACCACGTTAAGGCATTTCCATTATTTTGGAGTACTTGAATTCTATGAAATTTTGTTTTTATATCCTCCACCATAGTATGGAGGGTATATTAATATTGGTTCTCCTTTTGTAACACATCGAAATAATCATTTCCGACCCTATAAAGTATATATATTCTTGATCAGTGTAAAATTCTATGACGATATAGCCATGTCCGTCTGTCTGTTGTAATCACTCCAGCGTCTAAACGAATTGAGACAGATCGCCAAAATTTTGCATAGAGTCTTTTGTCTGCAGGCAGGTCACGTTCGAAGATGGGCTTTATCGGTCCACGTTTAGGCAGAGCTCGCAAATAAGGGTACCCCCCAATTTTCGGTATTTTGGGGTTCTTGAGCGCGTTTTCAAATGAATTCTCTGAAATTTGGTACATTAAGTTCTTATTGGGTAGCAAATCTCTCCACAAAAAATTATAAATATAGGTCAATTTTTTCGGGTAGCCCCATAAAAGAGTACCGCTAATTTTTGATATTTTGAGGTTCTTGAGCGCGTTTTTCAACCGAATTCGCTGAAATTTGATATTTTGTAGTCGTATATGGCAACAAATCTCACCACCAAAAATTATTAATATTCACCCCTTTTTAGGGGTAGTCCCCATATAACCCCCTTTTTTATATTAAAATAGTTATCTGATTTGTCCCGTGTGTTGCCGTTGGGCAGTCGTTACGGGGAATAGTAAATTTTTACCCTACAAAGATTATTTAGCCATCTGTTGTAAGCATTCCGCTTTCTAAAGATATTGTGATAAAAGAAAACTCAAACAAAATGATAATGAAATATATCGGCAGACATTTAGGCATATCCTCAATATAGTGATACCTCCTGAAGGAAATAATTGAGATAAACAAATAAAGTATTTGGTTAGCCCTCGTATAATGATATCCCCAAATATTCACTATTTCCTACACTATGTAATCAATATTGGTCTCTCTTTAGGCATAGCCTCATATAACTTTGTAATCTAAATTACAGTAGTTTGAGGATTTTATACACTACAATGCGCTATCAATATCAGTCCACTTTTTGGATCTTACATATTTTAAGAAAAATACCCATTAAAAATTGCTAAAGTTTGTATTTGATGTACATAATGGTTTACATAAATCGGTTTGTAGAATTATCGGTATATGCCCACTTTTTGGTATGTTCCCTATATTTTCATTGCATGTATCTGTCAATATAACTATGGTGGAGGGTATCCAAAGTTCGGGCTGGCCGAACTTAACGCTTTTTTACTTGTATGTAGTTATATATGATAACAAATCTCCCTCCGAAAAGTTATTAGTATTCGCCTTCTTTTAAGGGCAGTACCCATTTAACCACACTGTGGTACAGTGTATTGTGGTTTTGTGCATATCTTTGTAACAGGAAACGAGATAGACCTATGGTTCCTTTTGAGAATATGCATAGAATCACTTACTGAGTCGCGTTATGCATGTCCGTCCGTCGTTCTGTTTATGTTCAATGAAATTTGGCACAGCTCATATATTTGGCCCAAGGACGAACACTATTGAAATTGGAAAACAATTGTTTCAAATTAGAGATATAGCTCCCATATATATTTTCGTCCGATTTAATAGAAATGGTGTACCAAAGTCTCTATATATCATTCGATTTGTACGAAATTTGGCACAACGTACTCAATTGAGCCGAAAACGATGTGTGTTCAGTTTCGTGAGAATCGGTTCATATTTAGATAGAGCTCCTATATATATATTTTCGTTCGATTTAATAGAAATGGTGTACCAAGGTCCCTATATATCATTCGATCAGCACGAAATTTGCCATAGTATACCAAATTGAGTCTAGAATGATGTGTGTTAAATTTTGTGAAAATCGGTTCAGACTTAGATATAGCTCCCGCATATATTTTTGTCCGATTTTATGTAAATGGTGTACCAACGTCCCTATATATCATTCGATTTGCACTAAAATTGGCATAATCTACTGAATTGAGTCTAGAATAATGTGTGATCAGTTTCGTAAAAATCGGCCCTGATTTAGATATAGCTCCCATATATATTTACGTCAGATTTAATGTAATTGGTGTACCATGTATCTTTATATATTTGGATTTGAACGAAATTTGCCATAGCGTACTGAATTTAGTCTAGAATGATGTGTGTTAAGTTTTGTGAATATCGATTCAGATTTAGAAATAGCTTTCATATATATTATGTTGGGGGAAAAATAAATCCATTATTTGTATATGAACTATAGGACTTCATTAACATGCTTCGGAATGTCAGATTTGAGCCAAATATACATAGTGGTGGGAATGTAGTATCTCTCTGGCTTTCCTTTTCATTGCAACTCCGATCATGTAGCTCATCTCGAAAGAGAAATTAACAAAAAATATTTACATGAATGATCCATCGCCCCAAAAAGGCATAAAAACAAAACTCAAAAAATTCAGCTTGAGCCCGGCTGGGATTTGAACCCTGGTTCCCATGGGATCTGTTGATGTCCGGCGCTTTAGCGTTCAAGGCCACCTCCTTATCTTCCAAAGGTTGCACAATAAGCAGTTGCATACCATTGAAGAAAATATTGTACTTTGTATGGAAAAAAGTCCGTCACTACAAGAAAAATCTGCTCTGAAAAGGAATGTTCTGGTGTGATGCCAAATGTCTGAACCTAGAAACGGTTGAATTTAATTCGTAGATGCAATTTCGCAACAATAGTCGACATAAACACAATCATCAAGTAAAGACATTTATAAGCCACATTGCCCAATATGCCTAATGAGCCGCTTAACCAACGGCGAAACGCGTCGCATAGTGGTGGCAATGTAGTATCTCTCTGGCTTTCCTTTTCATTGCAACTCCGATCATGTAGCTCATCTCGAAAGTGAAATTAATAAAAAATACACCGTTACCTTTAAATGGCAACAAATCATACAACAAATTTGTTGCCATTTTAAAGGTAACTTCTATATTTGCAAAAAAAGCTCTAGTAGTCGATTTTCACAATCCCCAATTTTTTATCATTAAATTAAATTTTGCACTGCAAGAAAATTTGATAATCGCTTGGTGCCAAGTTCGGACTGTATGGCGGATGCATTAAAACTTCCCAACCAATCTCCCGAAGTTTCTGGCGAGTCGCTGTGGCTGTGTTGGGCCTAGCGTTGTCTTGGTGGAACACGACACCACGCCTGTTGGCCAATTCTGGCCGTTTCTGGTCAATTGTAAATGGTTTAAAATAATTTTATGGTCGATTTTTTGCTCCTGGGCGATGATACAACTGTTAACATTGGCTTGAATTTTCGCCTTTGTCGAAGAAAAACTGTAAAATGTACCGAATTTTCTCTTGGTTCACTTCCTTTTTTAAACACTCTTTAGCTCACAACTGAATGCAGCAAACAAAAAACAGCAAAATATTTTTTTTACTGCAAAATGTCTCCCTTCTAACGAGCATAAATCTGAAATTGTTTGATCGATACTTTAAGAGAAATCTATCAGTACAGCTATCTGCCGAAAAAATAATGGATTTTCCCCCCGACCTAATATTTTCTTCCGATTTTATGTAAATTGTGCACTAAAGACCCAAATTGTGTCCGATTGGCACACAATTTTGTACTGAAATAAATCTCTAAAATAAAATAAAATGATGCGAATAGGACGGAAATTTTATATGGAGTATATGATAAAATATAGAAATTGTCCGCATAAAAATTTTCTACCCTAACAGAACCCAGAGAATACGGCTAAATCCCTCAAAATACCGAAAATAGGTCGGTACTTTATGCCAGCCTCCGAATCATACGCGCAATGTTATATTGAAATCAATTCTATTAAAAACGTCCCCGACCGCTCTCTGGAGGCTACCCCAAAACGGCCCAATATGGATAATTCTTGGTATCTCCTGATTTAGATTAGACGAGCTTACGCGGCAATTCTTATCGTTCTCTTTTGAACTTGCTTCATGCGTCTATACAAGGCAATTCGGTTTCAAAAATATTTTTTTTTTGTTTTTCACATTTAAATAAATTTAAAATGTAAAAGAATACGAAATACACAGAGCGAGCAATTTTTTCCATTTCTATTCCCGTTACGCTTCTCTCCTACAAACAAAGACTTGCCGCAAGTAAACTCGCCTATTCTAAATTGGGACTATGGAGACTTCCTGTCTAATGAGAATCCAAAAAAATCAAATTGAAACCAAATTGAAACAGAATGCATCTTCTAATTTTACCCAATGTGGTGAATGGTATCATATAGTCGGCCCAGTCCGAGTTTACTATTTTCTTTACTGGTCTTAAATTCTAATATTATTTCCCAATTTTCTTCTCGGTATTTGCAACCTAGAAACTCAATACGAATAAGGCAATATAATAATAGAAATCTAATAATATATTCAAACAACGTAAAAAATACCAAGGTACTTATTGATGGTAATGATAAAAATAGACATTTCAAGATTCCATTTTAATTTTACTTGTCCCATCCTGATGGAGTAATGGACGGGGGAGTAACTACTGATTGTGATTTGCTTGTGTTTAATATTATTTTCACATACATGTGATTTCCCGTATCTAATTTGCAAATATAACAAAAGAAAACAAAAATAACTACAACAACACCAAAACCGCACGTTTTCACAACCCACACCCTCCAACACATTTTACCAAATCTCCTCAAGAAATCGCTATACAATTTATGAGACTCGAAATGATAAAAATCTACACTCGGATGTTATTTTTTGTTGTTGTTTTTGCAAATAAAAGAAAATAATTTTCAAAAAGACATTAGAATTCAATACACAGCCATTGTGCTGCTACATGGGATATCATTTGCAATATTGATTTGGTATCAGCAAAGGCAACCGGAACCTGTAAATATACTTCGATGGAATTGGAAAAAAAAAACTTGGAAAAAACTTGAAAGACAAGCATGTTAATGTTTTCTCATACCCTCATAAAAATAACATAGATTGGGAGAGTGTGTGTGTATGTGAGTGTGGGTTTCATTGATATGGTAATTGAATAAAGAAATAAAATCACATTAAAAGACATTTTGAAACAAAAGCAAACATTACACACCCACACACACACACAACCGTTGTATTTGTGTGTTTGGACTGTCTCCTTCATTACTTTTGGTTTATATTTATTTGGTTTGAGGAAGAGTATGAGTATGCGGGAATAGTTTTGTGTGCTTGAGAAGATAAAATCAGTAGGCATGGTGTGTTGCCTGCTTGATGTAGGTTTTTTGTGACAATTTTCCGTTTCCCATGTAATAATCCAAATCATGTATTTAGCAATTATTTTGGGGGCAGCACGTTTTGCAATAAGCATTCATTGCATTGATTTCCCCAACTGCCGGGATAAATTGAGATAAGAAACATTTAGAAAAGGAGGGATATTTCAGAATGAAACATTTTGCAACAACAATGTTGCTTGAACCTTTAATATTCTTATAATCGTACTTTTTGTACGCGATAAATTTTTCCGACATTTAAAGCTTCCGTTAGAATGAGTACATCTGATTCAGAGATGCTACGTCAGAAAGAGTGATGTAATGGCATGCATTTCCGATGTATAATACACACGTCTGCACCGTCGAAAACCTAAATATTTGTCATAGGAACCATCTCTGTTTTTATAGCCTTCACCACACTGTGGTGAGGGTATTATGTCTTTGTGCATATGTTTGTAACAGGCAAAAGGAAACGAGATAGACAGATGGTTCCTTTTGAGAATATGCATAGAATCACTTTCTGAGTCGCTTTATGCATGTCCGTCCGTCCGTCTTATTTGGCCCAAAGACGAACCCCATTGAAATTGGGAGAAATCGGTTCAGATTTAGATCTAGCTCCCATATATATTTTCGTCCGATTTGGTGCACCAAAGTCCCTTTATATCCTTCGATTTGCACGAAATTTGGCACAGCGTAATGAATTAGGTCTAGAATGGTGTGTGTTAAGTTTCCTGAAAATGGGTTCATATTTAGATATAGCTCCCATATATATTTTCGTCCGAGTTAAGGTAAATGGTGTACCAAAGTCCTTATTTATCTTTCGAAATTCGGCACAACGTAATAAATTAGGCCTAGGATGATGTGTTGAAAATCGGTTCATATTTAGATACAGCTCCCATATATATTTTCGTCCGATTTAAGGTAAATGGTGCACCAAAGTCCCTATATATCTTTCGATTTGCACGAAATTTGACACAGCGCAATATATTAGGTCTAGAATTATGTGCTAAGTTTCGGTTCAGATTTAGATATTTCTCCCATATATATTATCGTCCCAACCTGCATCGATTTTATGGTAAATGGTGCACCGATTTAATGTAAATAGTGTACCAAAGTCCCTATATATCTTTCGATGTTCACAATATTGGGCATGGCGTGCTGAATTACGTCTGGAATGATGTTTGTTAAGTTGGAAATCGGTTCAGATTTTAATATAGCTCCTATATATTCTTTCTTCCGATTTTATGTAAATTGTGCACGAAAGACCCCAGGTTTGACCGATTGCCACATAATTCTGTACAATGAACTGTAGTTAGTATAAATTAATCTCTGGCAAGTCTCGTTGAAATCGGTTCAGTTTTAGATATAGTTGCACCAAACTCCTCATTTTTATCGGATATTTATCCAAATAATCAACGGGGGTCCGATTGATATTTACTTTAAATTAATTTACATAATTTTGTCCCATTGTAAAGAACAACTCTATATCTGACCAAATGAAAAATTTAGTGTAGGTTGCAGAATGACATGTTTATGGATCCGACTTCATTTTACTGGTCCTTCAATAATGTGACGTCCGTTAGGATTCATCTGTTAAATGTACCCAAAGTGGTGAAGTGTATCATATAGTCATCCTTGTGAACCCTACACAACTTTGTGGAAGGATATTATAGCTTTGTGTGGCCCCACGAGTTTGTAACGCGGCGAAATATTGACCCACCTTTTATCTCTCATCTTTATCATATGTCGATTAGCTTAATCGACTATACATATGTGTCCGTCCGTCAGCCTGCCTATAATAAATTGTAAACAGAGCACAGGCCAAAGTAATAGACCAATCGTCATAAAATTTCCTCTGACGAACACAGACACAGCGATATATCCAAGATTTTGACGGTATATCCAAGGAGAGTGATTGATTTTTAAATTTATACCATCTATATCGTTGTGCTTACTCGGATGTGGCAGTTATACGTAAATATTTACAGGCTAAGAAAAAAAGTACGTTTGACCTCTATTCCGTCAAGAGGGTGTAATTCGACATCTGTCACGATACATAAAAAGATCGGCTGGGCCGAACTTTTTATACTCTCCTCCACGAGGAGTACATTCAAAATTCCTTAAGTCGTTATTTATATATGGGGACTATGTTATGGTGTTATGTTACAGTAGGTTGTTCATGTCCCGAAAAAAATAGTGTTCAAAATTACAGACACTCTAGTTTTTATTATAATTTAGTTTTTATTAACCACATTTACTAATACCGAAAAAGTAGTAAATAGATATTGGAAGTTTTTGGTAGGAAACCCCTCATAAGAATATGATAAATCAAATTAGAGCAAAGTCGTATGAAGGACATGCCTAAATTCCCCAAAATATGGGGGCTGCCCGGAAACTTGGACCAATATTGATAATTTTCGGTAGGGAGATTTTCTTCTCAATGCGAATCCTAAATATAAAATTACAGCTAATTTGTTTGATGAACGTGGCCAAGCTCCTCAAAATACCGACGTTCGTAATGTAGAGTTATATGGATGATTACCTAAAAAGTAAATCATTTTTAGTAGGAAGATTTGAAACCCCATGAGAACCCTAAAAATCAAATTAGAAACAATTCGTTTAAATCATATGCCCAAAAATCCCCAAAATTCCGAATAATGGTGGGAGGGGGTTGGGGTTTAGCATTATATTGATGTTTACACGGAACATGGGCAAATGTTGATGGTTTACATAGGGACATTTTCTACTTAATGGAAATCCAAAATATTAAAATGTTCTTTAATTGATTAAAATGCCTGCTCAAGCACCCCAAAATACCGATCTGTGGGGTTAATCGTTATATCGGGGCATCCCTAAAAGGTAGATAATTGATCATTTTTATAAGGACAAAAGTGTCAGTCGTTGTTGCCGACAGATATATACCCCCAGCCTATGTTTTGCGGAGGTGTTCGGAATTACACACAGATTTTATTATTAGCTTTATATAAGAAATATGTTTTTATCATAGAGGTTTCGGATTTAATGTTAATACAATTTTATAATATATTGAAATATGACATTCCATTCGCCTTATATTGCATTTATAAATATTGAAAAAGTTGACCATTCATGGGGGAGGTAGCAGAAGGAGTGGATCAATGGGTCCCATCTTAATCTAGGTTTGGTAAAGATAAAAGATTGTACAAAGTTTCATTAAAATCGGATAGTCAGTTTGCTTGTTATTATAAAATTAATTTTTAGCACAATTTTGACCATTTTGTGGGGAAGGTATCAGAAACTGTAGACCAATGGGTCTCATCCTCAAACTTGTGCAAAAATTTGTTCAAAAGTGGACATTCCATTCGCTTCATATTGGTATTAAAAATATTGAAAATGTAGACCCTCTGTGGGGGAGGTACCAGAAAGAGTGGACCAATGGGTCCCATTTTCAAACTTGATATAGGCTTGGTAAATATAATAAGTGGAACAACGTTTGGTTAAAATCGGGTAGTCCCTTTGCATGTTATTATAAAATTAATTTTTAGCACAATTTTGATCATTTTGAGGGGGAGGTACCAGAAGGAGTAGACCGGTATTCCCATCTTCGAACTTAAACTAAGTTTGGAAGAAATATTAAGATGTGCAAAGTTTGAATGAACATGGGGACTGCCTTAACAAGTGGACCGATATTGATCGGAAAGATTTGATAGCCAATGAGAACCAATCGCACATAATACCGAATATTTGGGAAACCGTTACATATATACCAAAAGTTGGCAATACTAGGAATAATATCAATGCAAAAAATGTCAAAGCTCTATCTCAAATATCGCATAAATCGGTATAGCATTTTATTCTGATCATAAATATATGCTTTATTGGGCTCCAGAGAATACTGCGATGTGTTGCAAACGAAATGACAAATTTAATATACACTCCACCTCATGGTGAATAAATAACTATATATTACGAACATAATATTTATATGTGTTTTATTTACATTTAGTCTCCAAATGGATGTCCCTGTATTTACATTCGATATTTGTTATACTCACTTGTAGATAAACTTTTAGTTTTTTCCCACACACAAAATGTATTCGCTTACCTGTAAATAGAAGACAAAATATAAATTATTAAATTTACAAAGCAGTTCATATTCAAGCATAAGGCAATGGAAACTAAACATCTTAAAAGGTTTCAGGCCTAGTCTGTTAAGAATAATTGTAGCATAGAAGTATTGACATTATTAAATATTTTTTTTAGGAAAATTAAAGCTTTTTATAAAAATTAATTTTTATTGCCTATCAGAGGCTATGATTTTTATACTCTTCACCACACTGTGGTACAGAGTATTACGTTTTTGTGCATATGTTTGTAACAGGCAAAAGGAATCGATATACCCATGGTTCCTTTTGAGAATATGCATAGAATTACTTTCTGAGTCGATTAGGCATATCCGTCGGTCCATCCGTCTGTTGCTGTAAATTGTTAACAAAGTACAGGTCGCATTTATAATCCGATTTGGATAAAATTTGGCACAAAACACTTACTTGGACTTGAGGAAGACTTTTTCCTATAGAAAAAAATTCCTCAGGACCTGAGGAAGCCTTTTTCCTATAGGAAAAAATCCTCAGCACATAAGGAAGACTTTTTCCTATAGGAAAAAATTCCTCTGGCCCAGAGGAAGACTTTTTCCTATAGGAAAAAAATCCTCTGGACCTGAGGAAGACTTTTTCCTATAGGAAAAAAATTCCTCTGGACCTGAGGAAGAATTTTTCCTATAGGAAAAAATTCCTCTGGCCCTGAGGAAGACTTTTTCCTATAGGAAAAAATTCCTCTGGTCCAGAGGAAGACTTTTTCCTATAGGAAAAAATTCCTCAGGACCTGAGGAAGACTTTTTCCTATAGGAAAAAATTCCACAGGACTTGAGGAAGACTTTTTCCTATAGGAAAAAATTCCTCAGGACTTGAGGAAGACTTTTTCCTATAGGAAAAAATCCCTCAGGACATGAGGAAGACTTTTTCCTATAGGAAAAAATTCCTCAGAAACTGAGGAAGACTTTTTCCTATAGGAAAAAATTCCTCAGGACCTGAGGAAGACTTTTTCCTATAGGAAAAAATTCCTCAGGACCTGAGGAAGACTTTTTCCTTTAGGAAAAAATTCCTCAGGACCTGAGGAAGACTTTTTCCTATAGGAAAAAATTCCTCAGGACCTGAGGAAGACTTTTTCCTATAGGAAAAAATTCCTCAGGACCTGAGGAAGACTTTTTCCTAAAGGAAAAAATTCCTCAGGACCAGAGAAAAACTTTTTCCCATAGGAAAAAATTACTCAGGACCTGAGGAAGATTTTTTCCCATAGGAAAAAAATTCCTGAGGAAGACTTTTTCCTATAGGAAAAAATTCCTCAGGACCTGAGGAAGACTTTTTCCTATAGGAAAAAATTCCTCAGGACTTCCTAAGGAACTGAGGAAGACTTTATCCTATAGGAAAAAAAATCCTCAGGATCTGAGGAAGACTTCTTCCCATGGGAAAAAAGTTCTCAGCGACTGAATTGGACTTTTCCTATAGGAAAAAAATTCCTCAGTCATAGAGAAAGACTTTTTCCTATAGGAAAAAAATCCTCAGGATCTGAGGAAGGCTTTTTCCTATAGGAAAAAAATTCCTCAGGAACTGAGGAAGACTTTTTCCTATAGGATGCTTAAACATATTTGTATTTATTATATCTCTCAGAAGCGGGGATTTTTTTAATTATTTTTTTTTTTTTTTGTTTTTTTGAAAAACTACTAAAAATTTCAACAAATTACAAAAAACAACAACAAAACAGTAACAAAATTTTTTTGTAAATTATTTTTCTTCTCTTTTAAATCTTCAAACATTAACAAGCATTGGTATTGATTTACCAGCCCATTGAAAATCTTGAAAAATTAAAATCGAGAATGGGGGGTGGTTCCCTTAACAAAAATATATGTATCAACAAGTGTGGCAACTGTATAGCTTTAGTTCCGAAGCTTGAATTTTTTTAAGAAATATTTTGTTATTATTACTTCCAGAATCGAATAGTTTTTTTTTTAAATATTTGTTAAGGACTATCAGTGGTTCTGTGTATTTTTATAAATATTTTTTTAGGACGAATTTTCAAAATTTCAAATTTTTTATTACAATAGAAGCGATATATACGGATATATACAATAAATTGTTATTACGGAAGGGCCAGCAGAGGCCCTTCCGTAATAACAATTTATTTAGTTATTGTAGTGCACCACGTTTGTCCAAGGTCTATGCCGCAGTATAAATCCATTATTACTTGTTACAAAAAAATATCATAACAAAACCACCTTGTGGTTCATAATAATGCACTGTAAATGATATCGTACTTTCACGCACACATGTGTACAAATAGCAACACATTTGTTATCAGTACACATTCATATGTATGTGTACACACATTTATCCGTATGTATGTTTGTACATAAGCGATATATGTATACACGCAACACATGATATATATGGTACACATTTATCTTTGGTAAACCATTTATTTTATTTATTAATTACCAAAGCCATCAGTAAAATTGCAAATAACACCAACAACAATAACAACTACAACTACTAGTAGGATATAATTGAAGGCCTAAAGGGCTGTAATACGAATTAAATTATAGCAAGTACACAAGAATACAAAAAAAGAACCATTAGAATGGAAGAAATTGAAAATAAAAAGTTCTACAGCCTAGCTTCCACTTCCACTGAAAACAACAACAACAATATGTTATAGATTGGATTTGTGTTTTTGGTTTTGGTCTTAAGCCAAGTTTACTTTGTCAACTTGTTAACTACAAACAAAGACACACGAAGAAAAAAAGTTCCAAGATTTTCATTGCCAGAGTATTTAGAGACACTTATCATGATGAGCATTTAATTGCTAGATGAATTGTTTTATTGTCTTCTTTTCGTTTTTCTAGTCGTTTTGTTTCAGAGACAGTTTGGCATCATCACAAATGGAATGACGACGAAGAAGAAACTGAAGGGTCAACAAGTCAAAAGATAGGACTTTTTTGATATGACCGCAATATTTTATTGGCAAGCCATGTCAAATAGGTTCAGGTGCTGTGTGGGTGGGCCATTTAGTTACGGTGGTATGGTTTGATTTATAGGCCTAGAAGTTCATAAAAGAATAATGTGGGTAGTTAATAATTCATTTATAAATCAAGTAAGGCATATGTCCCACATAAGGACACCTCTGGTATTTCGGGGTTATTTTCGTTTTTCAACCGAATTCGCTGAAATTTGTTACATTGGGATCTTATTAGATACCAAATGTCTTCACTAAAAATTGTAAATGTAGGTACTATTTGGCAGAATTCACTGTCATTTTTTACTATAAGTTCGTATGTCTTAGCAAATCTCACCACTAAGAAGTATAAATATAGGTCTATTTTTCGGGTATTCTTAAGGGTATACCCCAATTTTCGGTATCTTGGGGTTCTTGTGCGCATTTCTCAACCGCTGTAATTTGATATTTTGTAGTCGTATATGGTAGCAAATCTCCATATGTAATTGAGGGTAGTCCTCATATAACCCCCTTTTTATACTCTTCACCACTCTGTGGTACAGGGTATTATGTCTATGTGCATATGTTTGTAACAGGTAAAAGGAAACAAGATAGACACATCGTTCCTTTTTAGAACATGCATAGAATCACCTTCTAAGTCGATTTACGCATGTCCGTCTGTCCGTCCGTCTGTCGATGTTAAATTGTAAACAAAGTACAGGTCGCATTTATGATCCCAATTGCATGAAATTTGGTATAGGTCACTTATTTGGCCCAAGGACGAACTCTATTGAAATTGAGAAAAATCGGTTCAGATTTGAATATATCTCCCATATATATTTTCGTCCGATTTAATGTAAATGGTGTACCAAAGTCCCTATATATCTTTCGATTTGTACGAAATTTGACATATCATAATGAATTAGGTCTAGACTGATGTGTGTCAAGTTTCCTGAAAATCGGTCCAGGCTTAGATATAGCTCCCATATATATTTTCGTCCGATTTTATATAAATGGTGTACCAAAGTCCCTATATATATTTCGATTTGTACGAAATTTAGCATAGCGTAATGAATTAGCTCTAGACTGATGTGTGTTAAGTTTCCTGAAAATCGGACCAGATTTAGATATTTGGTCCCTTATATATTTTCGCCCGATTTTATGTAAATGGTGCTCCAAAGTCCCTATATATCTTTCGATTTGCACGAAATTTGGCATAGCGTAATGAATTAGCTCTAGAATGATGTGTTCCAAGTTTACTGAAAATCGGTCCAGATTTAAATATAGCTCCCATATATATTTTCGTAAGGTTTTATGTAAATGGTGTACCAAAGTCCCTATATATCTTTCGATTTGCACGAAATTTGGCACAGTTTACTAAATTGGGTTTAGAATGATGTGTGTTAATTTTTCAGAAAATCGGTCTAGATTTAGATATAGCTCCCATATATATTTTCGTCCGATTTTATATAAATGGTGTACCAAAGTCCCTATATATATTTCGATTTGTACGAAATTTGGCATAGCGTAATGAATTAGCTCTAAAATGATGTGTGCTAAGTTTCCTGAAAATCGGTCTAGATTTAGATATAGCTCACATATATATTTTCGTCCGATTTTATGTAAATGGTGTATCCAATTCCCTATATATATTTCGATTTGCACGAAATATACATATATATATATATATACTATATCTATAGCAACTCTATATCTGACCAAATGAAAAATTTAGTATAGGTTGCAAAATGATATGTTTATTGATCCATTTTTGTGTTTATGGTCCTTCAACATCTGTTAGGATATAGGTCCATGTTTGGATATAACCACACCAGTTGTTTGCAACTGGAGTGTCTGTGATTTTGGGAGCATGAACAACCTACTAGTACATAACACCATAACAGAGTTCGTTCCGATCGAATTTTTGGTTCGGTCTATTTAAACAGGCACACTTTTTATTTGTTGTAGTAGGTTTTGATAAGTTTTCAGCATTATCACAAATGTCGAATTCCAGTTCCATACTTGCAAAACCACAAAAGAAATAATATTTTAATTCACGGTTCTGATAGTAAGTAAAGTTGGGCGGGGTCTATCTTATGGCCGGCCCCGCCCATAACTACCACTAAAAACACTAACTTTCTGCAGATTATATTCCAAACCTGAAAAATATTTCGTGATAAGGGCACCCTCTTTGCCGATTAAATGGCAAACATTCCTTTTTTAACCTGTATAATTTTCCGAATCATTTACACCATAAGATTCGGACATTCCGCCTTATATTGCGGTAATGCGTAAGTCAATCAGTCCTCTTGGGTATACTTCAATATCTCCGGTTCATGCCTTTCAGGATTATATAATTTCGCCATAGAATGCAAATTTTGTACTTTTGACATGTACATGAAAACATGATGTTAATTTCGGCCTCTAGAGTGTACAGAATAAACAGACACAAATAATGTTTTTGGTTCATTTCATTCCCTAAATATTAACCGATCATTACTAAAATTTGGTCGGAACCGGAAATATTTGGAATTTGGCAAATTCTTGGGGTTTCGACTGCCAAAAAAAGTTTTAAACGGAGAAAACGTTGTGTACATGCAAAATATGTAATCAAAGTAGTACACTGTATTTATTTCAATATTTTCACCATATACAGTTATTGTCCAGAATATATATTTTTTATACCCTACACAAGTATGTTGTCAGGGTATTATAGTTTTGTGCAGCCCCAAGTGTATGTAATGCCGCGAAATATTGGTCCCAGGCCCACCTTTAAGTATACCAATCATCATATATCGACTAGCTGAGTCGATCTCGGCATGTGTATCCGTCCATCTGTCCATTATGCTCGTAATTTGCCACAGTTATGGACCAATCGTCACGAAATTTTGCATGTAGGATGGATTCTGGCCAAAAAAGATCCCGTATTGTTCTTAGGATTTAGGGGTTGAAATGGACAAAAAATTTATTTTTTTTTGTCTGCTTTTCTGGTCGCTCTAGAGGCCACTATTATGCCCGAACACCACAAAATTTTACACAGAAAGAGAGTCTGGCCATAGAAGAAGCATGAGAGTTTTGATCAAGATTGGTCAATATTTAGGGGGTGAACTAGACCCAGACGTTTGTGCCAAAAATGACGAAATGTATATTCTGGGGTGTATATATTTACTTCTGAAGAACATAGACCCGAGAAGTTGGTAGTATATCCAAGAAGAGTGGTTGACCTCCAATTGATACCAATATCATTGTAGTATCATTATTTATTAACCCAATAGAGGGCGGAAATGTCGCTCTGATGGCTAGGATATTTTACTTGTGGTTCCGAGTGTGGTCGATACGACACCTATAATTTTCGATAATGATTACCTCGGGAATGAAATGGATCGAAAGTTTAATTTTTGTTTTGTTTTCTAGTCTCTTTAGACGTCACAATTATCATCCGACCAACACAAATGTTCCATGGCGTAGACGATCTGACCAACTAATGGTAACAAACCTCCCTCCCAAAAATTATTAAAATTCGCCCCCTTTTAGGGGTAGTCCACATATAAACCCCTTTTTATACCCTTCACCACACTGTGGTACAGGGTATTGTGTCTTTGTGCATATGCTTGTAACAGGAAAAAAAATCGAAATAGACCCATGGTTCCTTTTGGGAATATGCATATAATCACTTTCTGAGTCGATTTATGCATGTCCGTCCGTCCATGTATTTTTGTTAAAAAAGTAAGTGTCCCATTTATGATCCGATTTGGATGAAATTTGGCACAGGTCACTTAATAGGCCCAAGGACGGACCCCTCTTGAAATTGGAGAAAATCGGTTCAGTTTTAGATATAGCTCCCATATACATTTTCTTCCGATTTTAACTTATTGATGCACCAAACTCCCAATAGTGATCCGATTGAGACAACATTTTGCACAGAGTATTGAATTAGGTCTAAATAGTTATATGCCAAGTTGTTTTGAAATCGGTTCAGATTTAGATATTGCATCGATTTATAGTTTCGTCCGATTTAATGTAAATAGTGCACCAAACTCCCAATCGTGGTCCGACTAAAGCAAAATTTTGCACAGAGCACTGAATTAGGTCCCGACTGGTGTATGTGAAATTTTGTTGGAATCGGTTCAGATTTAGCTGCTATATATAGTTTCTTCCCATTTTATGTAAATGAAGCTCCATACTGCCAATATTTATCCGATTCAGACAAAATTTTGCACAGAGTACTGAATTAGGTCCCAACTCATGTATGCGAAATTTCTATATCTACAGGATATTGTAGGAATTAACATGTCTTGCATATACCCATAGTGGTGAAGGGTATCATATAGTCGGCCCCGTCCGACTTTTGAACTTTCCTTACTGGTTTTTAATTTTTTTTTAATCACTATCTTAGCGTCAATTTTCTAAATAACATTTCATATTCTATTTATGAAATTCCTCACCATAAGCCTTAAATCAATGAAATAGTTTTCATTGTCAACCGAGATTTTTAATAAATTCTATATTTTGTGTTTAAAACACGTTGCCTTTTGTTTTAGATTATTTAAACCCGTAACATACATAAATAAACAACGGCATTATTGTTGTGCCAAAATTTATTTAATATTCTGATACACAATATGATAAATATTTAATCACAACACATGCATATTTATTTACCTACGAAAAAAATTCACGCGGCTATTGTAAACATTACCCCCCATCACACACCGCCGTTGTTTTTACAGCTCCTGCTGTGGCGACAAAAAAAAATTAATCTGATTTATTGGCCATGGAAGATCAATGGAATAATTTAATGTCAATATTCTAGGCTAATTGAACTTCAAACTGAATTTATGGCAAAAACATAACGTACGGACGGACAACAACAGCAGCAAGAACAATAATGGCAGAACATTTAGGTTTTGATTAAAAATATTATGGCTATATATAAATGTGTGTGTTTGCGAGTTTTTTGTTATTTTTTTCACAATTTTTATGTGCTGCTGCCGCTGCTGTTCTTGATTGGCCAATCATTGAACTTGTTGGCTAATAAATCATATTTTAATCTTAAATTGCATTTGACTTTGTTTTAATTAACTTAAAGTCACACACACACACATACAAATACATATTCTCGAATGGCCATATATAGAAATTTGTTGTAATTCTCAAAAACGACAAGGACATTTTTCATTAGCAACGTGAACCAAAAAAGCTTGTCATTCTAGAATATTTTGGGGATGTTGGAAAAAAAGAAGAAATTGATTTCTTGGAATGAAAATTAAACAAAATTTATACAGACACCCTCGGACGGACCTCCATCTCTGCTTTGAGCAATCAACATTGGTCAGCATGTATACCGACTTGTCCTGCTATCTCTGTAAATTTTTTGCTTCCTCTTGAAAATTTTGTAATAAAATATTCCGAAGTGATATATGGTGCCAGTATATTTTTCCAACATGCATTTCATTTCTCTTGCCTGTGTCATTTTGTCGACTAAATTTGATAGAATCCTGCCATTGGCTGATAATGAAGATGTTAGGGACTTAAATTAATGGAGTTCAGTTCTGACCTCCTTTCTCCCAAAAAACAGATAGAAAGAAGGACTCATATTACCACCAATTTTGTTACAATCCATTGACATTTTTCCCTCTCTATTGCTCTTCCCTTGTAAAATAGAAGTAAAAAAATGTCATAGCAAAAAATAAGGACAACAAAAAAAAAATCAACTGTAAATGGTATCTACACTTAACCGGATGACCAAGTTTGATATGGCATTGGTGGTGGTCATCTTCTGCTTCTTCTTCATCATCTAACAAATGAGCCACAACAAATTTGCTTCTTTCACATGGATGCTTCGTCCGTGTTGCAACAATGCTTGTGGGCAAACTCCAAAGATTCTAGTGCTGCTTGTAATGGAGCAATTCATTTCTGTTGAATAATTTTGAAATTTGTTGTGTCTCTGTAGTTGTGCAAATACATACACATGTTTGTAAATTTATTAGAAAATCGATAAAGAGTTCATGTCTGAGCTGTCCAAATGCTAAAATAATAAAATAAACCAGTACAAACTTTTACTTCTGATATATATATATATATATATATACCATAAAATTTCAAATTTCTAAAATTTCCTACATAAATCTGGATTGGTTTAGAAGAAATTCTAAACCAACTAAATTTCGATGGAATTTCGGCCCTTCCAAACAAAATGTTCATACGAAGTGTTTTGCATACGAAGTGTCCGATTTGACCCGGTACATCAACTACAATGTATCAACATTAAACAAATTTGTAAATCCAACATAAAACCAGTTAGGAAAGTAGTAAAGTCGGACGGGGCCGACTATATGATACCCTTCACCACTATGGGTATTTTAAACAGGACTATTAACATGTAATTGAATGAAATAAAATATGTGATATTTATCTAAATGTGAATCGAACTAGATCTATCTAAAAACCAATGAGCGGAGCAGTTTAGTCGAACGGGGCCGACCATATGATATCCTACACAACTACCACGGAACTCTAACTTTTGTGTATGTTTATTTCGAGCCTGATCAATATTCCGCGATATTTGCACCCTCTTGACCGATTAGAGATCAACAGCACCTCTTACCTACACTGACATATTTTCCAAATATACCAATATTCTGTACAACCCTTCTAATTACTTGTCCAGATTCACTTCACCGTGTGTTGTGTTGTGATTTTCGACTTTGATCGACTCGAAAAAATACAAAAAATTTAGTTTTGGGTACAATTCATCCCAAAATTATAGGCGTTGTCCTTGACCATACCTGGATCCTCAGGGAAAATTTCAAAACGATGAGCGCTATATTTCCCCCCTCTATTGTGGTAAAATGTTATTAAACAATATATGAATACGTAAGCTCCTGAAAATATTTACGTGTAACTCCCACATCAAAGTAAGAAAATCTCAAATTTTGACTTCAAAATGTGAAATTTACCTACATACAGAAAAAACTTTTTGGTGCATGTAATCAAAGAATCAATGTTGTAATTCTTATTAGTACGTCTGCGTAATGCTATATGCGCTTTTAGTTTGGTTGTAACTCAACCCGTTTTCTCAAAATCAACTACCATGTCAAAGTAAGAAAATCTCAAATTTTGCCTTCAAAATGTGAAATTTACCTACATACTGAAAAAACTTTTTGGTGCATGTAATCAAAGAATCAATGATGTAATTCTTATTTGTAAA
>NW_026886125.1:0-7430 GCF_032173495.1 Musca vetustissima
TTTGTTACACTCGAAGTACTCGTCGTATACTTCATTTCACATTTTTTTCAACCATTATCAGCGTCATTGAAGTGTTTTGTTTTTTGATATTTAACCTTCCTCCGTTTGTAATATCTTAAATTATTTATCGGATTCCTCATAATGATCAGAATAAAATTCTAAGTCGAGTTAGTCATGTCCGTTTGTTAAAGTCATGGAAAATATTTAACAAAGAGCTCATCTGGATAATGTGTTGAAAATAATGTCAATCGACATGATATATAGCGTTTTTATACCCTTCACCACACTGTGGTACAGGGTATTATGTCTTTGTGCATATGTTTGTAACAAGCAAAAATAATCGAGATAAACCCATGGTTCCTTTTGAGAATAATTATTCGAATTTGATGAAATTTGGCACAGCTCATTTGTTTGGCTCAAGGACGAACCCCATTGGGAAAAATCGGTTCAGATTTAGATTTAGTTCCCATATATATTTTGGTCCGATTTAAGGTAAATGGTGTACCAAAGCCCTACATATATTTCGATTTGCACGAAATTTGGCACAGCGTAATGAATAAGGTCTAGAATGATGTGTGAAAAGTTTAGTGAAAATCGGTTGTGGTTTAGATATAGCTCCCATATACATCTTCGTCCGATTTGAGATAATTTGTGTACCAACGACCCTATATATCTTTCGATTTGCACGAAATTTGGCACAGTGTAATGAATAAGGTCTATAATGATGTCTGCCAAGTCCACTAAACTCCCTATATATCTTTTGATTTACACGAATGTTGGCATAGCATGCTGAATTAATTCTAGAATGATTTGTGCAAAGTTTCGTGACAATCGGTTCAGATTTAGATATAATTCCCATATATATTTTCATCCGATTTAAGGTTGTTGGTGCACCAAAGACCCTATATATCTTTCGATTTGCAAGAACTTTGGCATAGCGTACTGAAGTGCGTCTATAATAATGTTTGCTTAGTTTCATGTAAATCGCTTCAGATGTTGATATAGCTCCCATATATATTTTCGCCCGATTTTAGGTAACTCGTGCATCAAAGTCCTGGAAATCTTTTCATTTGCACGAATTTTGGCATAGCGTACTGAATTAAGGTTAGAGTGACGTGTGCTAAGTTTCGTGAAAATCGGTTTAGATATAGCTCCCATATATATTTCCGTCGATTTTCTCTAAATGGTGTAACCAAAGTCCCTATATACCTCTCGATTTGTACGAATTTTGGTATAGGGTACTGAATTCTGTCTAGAATGATGTTGCTAGGCTTCGTGAAAAGATCCATAGCTAGGCCGATTGACAAAACGTACTGAAGTAATATAAATTAGTCCCTGGCAAGTATCCTTGAAATCGGATCAGATATATTCGAGGTCGTTAAATTTCATGTCAATTTATTTCGAAAAGGCGACGTCTATTAGGATATATATGTAGAATATACTCCAAGTGGTGAAGGGTATCATATAGTCTGCCCAGTTCGAGTTTACTACTTTCCTTACTGGTTTAATGTGATATATGAGTTAGATGTTATTGCATTTTTTAAGTCAGGGTAGAATGTTATTGTATAATCTGTACCATGTGCCGTATGAGCAACATGAGCTGAACATACAATGCTTATACGCCCATTCACACTACAACAATTTCTGCCTCACCAACCGCCATCATCAGGTTGAGTGTATACGAAAGGATATTCATTCCATTTGGAACACCTCGAAATAGTTACCAGAGACAGTATATATTCTTCATCAACACAATGTTTGGTATTCAAAAGTATACGGCATTTAAAGGCATTCGGGCAAGTTTTTCAATGTAATTAGCTGTCATTTGGTATTCTATGTTTTCACTGGGTAGTTGTTCTTCCAAAACAAAATTGGTGCACGATCTTCAGATAGCCCTTGTAAATCCCATATTATTGTATTTTGTGCTCGTTTTTCAACTGAATTGGCTCTATTAGTATATTTTCGATTATCATTGGGTAGACACAAATTATTCAAAAATTTCTCCACAAGGTGGTACAGCCCGATTTTTACACACAACCTGATAATTTGAGGATTGAGGACATGTTTTTCTGTAACTGGGTGGGAAATTATTAATACTAAATTGTACCAGTGTTGGTACATGATCAGGTATTGTTTACGAAACCCACAATTTTCGCTATTTAAAATGTCCGCCTTATGGTGGAGGGTGGTAGTATGTTGTTTAGGTTCCAATAAAATTATATAGCGAACTACAAATACTCAGGTTATAAAACTGGTTTAGGAACTTCAACATACAGAAAACGAAGCGGAACCATTATGTGGGAGCAATTGAAGCATAAGGTCCTATATTTAAAATTTAAATTTTAAAACCTGAAATAAAAAATTTCAATCACTTCGTTAGAAATTGGATTCCATCATACTAAAAATATGATGGGATCTTTATATGGTTTCAATTAGCGGAGCAGTATATTCGGACGGGGCCGATACCATACACAACTAGCAGGGAACTGTAACTTTCTGCGGATTTTTATTCCGAGCCTGGGCAATATATCGAGATAGTTTCACCCTCTTGCCCGATGAGAGGTCAACTGCACCTCTGCCTTACACTGACTTGTTTTCCGAATATTACTAATTTCAGTATAGTCTTTCTAATTACTTGTCCATATTCTCTTCACCGTGGGTTGTTCGGCTTCTAATTGTGGCCTATAGATCGATTCGTAAAAACACATCCTTGATTATAACTAGAACATCATGGAACATTTCAATGCGATCAGTGCTATATTTCCGCCCTCCAGTGAAGTAATCTATAGGGGAGAGGGGGGCACCTTTGACCACTTTTTGCTTTCAAGCCTTATACAATTTTTTATTTTATAATTTTTGGTTTCTTATAAATTTTAACTGATTGGTACATATGTAACCTTTAAAATGAATATACATATAACATACTATAAGCTTTATAAATATATTTTATTACTGTTTTAATGGACGAACTCAAAGTGTTCAAAACTGACACCGCACCCCCCCAAGGGGGTCAGCTTTGAACAGGGGTTGGCATTTTTGAACGACATGGTTTTTTACAGTGTTTATGTTCAAATATGTATGTATTTTATTCATACATATCAGAAATGCATGAATTCATTAAAAAAATATATAAAAAATGTTCAAAATTTAAAAAAAAAATAGATCAAAAGTTATTAAAACATAAAATGACTTAAAAACAAAAATTAATATGGTTAAAAATACGGTTAATTTCGTAATCTTATTAGCCCATTTGAAATTTTGAGAAATCGAAGCCAAAAGTTAAAAACTCCTTTTTTTACTCGAGTTTAATGGGCATGTTCAAAGGTGCCCCACCCATGGCATTTTACGAAAATTTAAAATAACTTTTTTTGTAATAAATATATATGAAAGAAATTACATTAGTTATGTTTGAAATGATTGTTGGAATGCAAAAAATTTGTTTGACGAAAGAAAACTATCACAGAATTCTTCCTGCGCCCTTACAACCAAATAAATAAAAGTTTACAATGACACTGAGAAAACATGGTCACCCATGCACAATTTTTCGACAACTAAAAAAGTAAGCCAAAGTGGTTTACGCATATAGAGAACAAGATTTCCATATACAAAAATATGGTTGCGGGTCGGAAAAATATTAAACCAAGATTTTATGGGCGCTGTTCAAAGGTGCCCCACGTTCAAAGGTGCCCCCCTCTCCCTACTAATAAAAGAGTAAAGTAATTGACTGACTGGCTGACTGATTTAGAAAACTGACTGAATGACTGAATTTTTAGAAAATTGTACTAATTGTACTAAATTTGGTACAATTAAAATTGTGGGTGATGGAATAGAGTTGGAATCCTGAAATTTTGATTTAGGATCACTGAGGAGGTGTATGATTGGGGTATGTAGGAGGGTTTGGAAATTGGGTACTACTATGTACTAAATTTAGTACGATTTAATTTTTTGGGTGAACCGAAAGAGTTGGAATCTTGAAATTTTGATTTATGAACACTGTGGTGGTGTAGGATTGGGGTATGTTGGAAGATTTGGAAATTGGTACTACTGTGTACTAAATTTGATACAATTTAAATTGTGGGTGAACCGATAGAGTTGGAATCCTGAAACTTGGATTTAGGATCAGTGTGGGGGGTAGGATTGGGGTATGTAGAATGTTTTGGAAATTGGTATTACTATGTACTAAATTTGGTACAATTTGAATTGTGAGTGAACTGGTAGAGTTTGAATCCTGAAAAATGAATTTAGGATCACGGTGGGGGTGTTGGTTTGGGTTAGGTTGGAAGTTTTTGAAATTCGTACTACTGTGTACTAAATTTAGTACAATTTGAATTGTGGGTGAACAGGTAGAGTTTGAATCCTGAAACTTAGATTTAGGATCACTGTGGGGTTGTAGGGTTAGGGTAAGTTGGAGGTTTTGGAAATTCATACTACTGTGTTCTAAATTTGGTACAATTTGAATTGTGGGTCAACCGATAACGTTGGAATCCTGAGACTTCGATTTAGGATCACTGTGGGGGTGTAGGATTGGGGTATGTAGGAATTTTTGGAAATTGGTATAACTATGTATTAAATTTGGTAGAATTTGAATTATGTGTGAACCTATGGAGTTGGAATCCTGAAACTTGGATTTAAAATCACTGTCGGGGTGTAGGTTTGAGTTAAGTAGGAAGTTTTGGAAAATCCACTACTAAATTCGGTACAATTTCAATTATGGGTGAATTAATAGAGTTGGAATCCTGAAATTTGATTTTGGAATCATTGGTTGAGGAGGGTACTTATGGAAATAATGTGTTCTAAATGGAAAATTTGTTAAAATTTGGATTTGGGTGAACCTTTAGAGCTCGAATCATGAAATTTGGTACTAAATGGTACTCAAATTTAATTAATGGTCGATATTAATGTGTGGATTGATTTTTCATACATATGCAGTTTTATCTGAAAATAAAATAATATGTTAATACATTATTAAATATTTCCTACATTCGCTAACGAAGTTGCGGGCATATGCTAGTGGTTTACTAAATAATATCTGAATACCTAAGCACCTGTAAATATTTACCTGTAACTCCCATATTCGAGTACATACGACAATATATTTGGTATCAATTTAAAGGTCAATTACTCCTCTTGGATATATTATCAACGTCTCGAGTCTATGTCCTTCAGGAGCAAATATATTCGCTATAGAATACAAATTTTGTCATTTTTCACACAAAATGACAAAATTTGTATTGACACGCTAATTATTGGCCGATCTTTACCAGAACAGGCATGCATATTCATTGTCCCGATCCCCTTCTCCATGTAAAATTTCGCGACGTTCTGGCCATAATTGGGGCCTGTGGAGCGACCAGAAAATCAGACAAAAATAAAGTTTTTGGTCCATTTCATCCCCTAAATTTTAGATTGGTCCATAACTGTGGCCTGTATCGTGTTTACAAATTATAGTGGACAGACGGACAGACACACATGTCTAGATCGATTCAGCTAGTCGAGATATGACGATCGGTATACTTGAAGGTAGGTCTAAGACCAATATTTCGCGGCGTTACAAACTCTTGGGGCTGCACAACGCTATAATACCCTGACAACATAGTTGTGTAGGGTATAATTATAGCCCCATCAGCCAAACACTGTCTGAAATGGGACGTTATATGTATGTTCAGCATAACACGAAAAGCCCTTCGAAAATACGATAAGATTCTTGAAAATTCCGAAAAATTTGATGAACTTTATATTGGGGCTAAATTATAGCGATCTGTCACTCTACAAAATCTGCAATTAAAATTTGTAGACTTTCGATGGGAAAATGGGCTTACAACTTTTAATATACCGAAACGGAACCAATGCGGTATTGCCTGGGTAATATTTCTCTTGGCCGATGAGATGTCAACAGCTCCCCTGCTGCATATTTTGTCGGAGTGAATAATTACTCCATGTGATTAAAATTATATATTTTACATTTGACCGGCTAACTACTGATCATTAAAGTCATTCGAATTAGATGGTCAGATCGACTTCCCCATAGACAATTTCTGAGATTTTTTTACATTTCGTGTCCAGAATACGAGGAAAAGTACAAACAACAATTGATATCAATTTAAAGGTCAACCACTCCTCGAGTCTATGCCATTCAGGAGTTAATATGTAAGTTCAAATTTTGTAATTTTTCACACAAAATCTAGGTCAATTTGACCCGCTAAACATTGATTGATTTTCATCAAAACTTCACTATCCAAAAAAAGTAAATTTATTCAATCATCATTACCAACATCAATAAGGGTCCTACATGCAAAATTTCGTTGTGATAATTTTAAAATTATATCTGCGAAAATCGTGCAGGCTTTGATGTGTTAGAGGTTTTAACTCAATCGCCAAGTGGCAAATTAAAGACAGATATTCTCTCTAACGAACCTAACAAATATCCCCCTCAATTATAATTTCCAAATAATTGGCATACATATTTCCCAATCATTGCCCTTAACTAAACTTTTATTGAAATTTAAGTAATTGCAAAAAATATGCCCCTAGACTGCCAATTATGGAAAGGTATTTCAACGGAATTTTTTGCCAACATAATTTCAATTTCACACTCACTTTGCCACATTGCCAAAAGAGCAAATACACACACACACAAATTTTGGAAGCTTAACAATTATGCCAAACATTTGTAGCAATTAATTTCCATAAATTTCAAAAATTAATTGTTCAGATTGTTGTGTCAATAAAATAAATAACAGCAAATTGGGGCACATTTGTGTCAGGGTGCGTTTGTATGTGTGTGTGTGTGTGTGTGTGCCCGCATTGAGCCTTAGGCAAATACCAAAAACCCAAATGAATGGCATTTTAAAAATTAAAGTTTTCACTTTTCTGGTGTCTGACTTTAAAATGCTTTTGTTTACACTGGCTGGCAACCACTTGGGTTTACCAATGGGTAAACACGGGACGAAGAACGAGTTGTGTGAAAGTAATTTCAAATAATAAATGTTCACCCAATATTTGAAAATCAAATGAAATTGAATGGCAAATAAATTGTTTTTATATTATGCAAAATTATATTCTTCATGGTAGCTTGAGGCAATTGTGAAAATTACTCAATTACAAATTAAAATTTGTTTTATTTCTAAAATGAAATCATAAATTCATAATCATTAACAATTATTATTTCGAAATACTAATTTTCGAGAGGATTGCCTTAGGATAGACAAAAGAAATACTTGTTTATTCACATTTTGAGATATTTATAAAATGGACCTTTTTGTTTAGAAACAAAAAGAGCAGAACTTTAAAGTCCATTAAAAATAATATTGGGAAAAATACACGCCAAGCTTTCTTTTTGGATTTAAAAACGTTGGTCATGGGATGGCGAGGGTGTTAATTGTTTGAATATTATAGATTTTATTTTACTTTGCCATTTTAAAGAAACCTCT
>NW_026886126.1:0-72973 GCF_032173495.1 Musca vetustissima
CCAACAACTTTTATATTCTATGTCCTTCAGGGGTAAATCTATACGCTGTAGAATACAAATTTTGACTTTTGACAAAAGTCAGGGTCCATTTGACCCGCTAAATATTGTCCAATCCTTATCAAAACAGGCATGCTTATTCTTATTCGCGATGTTTGGGTCATAATTGAGGCCTCTAGAGCGACCAGAAAAACCGATAAAAATTAAGTTTTTGGTCCATTTCATTCCCTAGATATTAACCGATCTTTACCAAAAACAATACGGGTCTTCATTGGCCAAAACCCATCCTGCATGCAAAATTTCGTGATGATTGGTCCTTAACTGTGGCCTGTATCGTGCTTACAAAATGTAATGGACAAACGGACGGACGGATAGACACACATGTCTAGATCGACTCTGCTAGTCGAGATATGACGACCGGTATACTTAAAGGTGGATCTAGGACCAATATTTTGCGGTGTTACAAACTCTTGGGACTGCACATTGTGACTGCTCCTATTTTGACCGCAGACGTGTAAAACTTTGTCAACACATGTAGTTTATTGACATTCACAATAATCATTCAAAAAGTCAATTTTCAATTTTTTTTATTAGTTACGCCTTTTTGCGTTTTAGCTAACGATATATAAGCCCAAATATTATATTAGGTTGGAGAAAAAGAAAACCAAAAATTAACCACCTCTCCTGTTGACCAATTCTGGCCGTTTTTGGTTTTCCCTTCCAGTCCGACCAAATACATTGTTCGGACCAAATTTGCGGCCTCTAGAGCGACCTGAAAAACCGAAAAAATTCAGTATTTGGTCCATTTCATCCATTAAATATTAACCGACCTTTTCGAAAAACAATGGGGGTCTTCATTGGCCAGAACCGATCCTACATGCAAAATTTCGTGAAGATTGGTCCATAATTGTGGCGTGTATCCAGTCCCACCAAATGCATTACAGAACCTTCCTGGCCGTTAGTCCAGTTTGTACCACGGTCTGAGGTGCTTCACCGTTCTTTGGCTACGATCGTTTTCGCACAGGTTTATCGTATCTTATCCATTTCTCATCTCCAGTCACCATCCGTTTAGGAAATGGGTCTATTTCTTTCCAAGGCTTCGCAGATGGAAATTCGATCCATCCTATTTTTTAGTTAATTTTTTAATTTTTAATTTTAATTTTTTTTTCTTTTTGAATCCAGCTCCTGAACGATGTTACGAAAAAAGAATGTTGAATGAAAAAAAAAGCACTCAACACATCAAAAAAAATAGAGAACATACAAAAAATATGTTCTCTATTTGTTTTGATGCGCTGCTTTACAAAAAATAACGGTACCTGCCGTTGCATTTTTCTACAAAACAACAACACATGCTTGGTTGTGCAAATGTGTGTACATAGTTCTCATTTAAATATAGACTCTATATTGTAGAGTGAACAGAAACATTACGCTTTGGTATATCTGTTTCACTCTTCAAAGAGAGTCTATACGTATGAGAACAATGACAAGAGAGAGCTAATCTCTCAAAAACGCAGCAACAAGAGATTGCTCTCTTCCGAAGCTGTTTGTTTTTCCATATTGCCAGATCAGTACCATATTGCCAGCTAGTACCATGTTCTGACGGGCATTTGAACAGCCTTGTTCGCTTTCACAATTAAGGGCTAAACAGAATGTTCGCGTTGGGCGATTTTTGTTATCGCGTTAACGCACGCAAAAAGTTAAAATATATTTAACTTCAAAGCGCAGCGCACATCAACTTCATGCGTTAGTGTTATCGTTTCCTTGTGGTTGTTGTATTTTCGATAACACAAAACGCAACGGATGGCTCAACGCGAGCATTCTGCTTAGCCCTTTACATACATGCATTAACCCACAGCCTACAGCTGATTTGAGTTGAGGGCTCGCACCTAAATTAAATGCGTTCCGTACTAACAGCCCTACATAACAGCCTTACCTAAAATTCAACTAGCTCGTTCGACGTTTTTCACCACAAAAGTAAAACACATGTATTTATATGAATGTTACCGAAATACGTCGACGAAACACAAACAGCTGTGCTGATGGTTCTAGTTAAATTCAAGTATTATTGTACAATAAGTTGTACAAAAAAATACGCATTGTCAATGTTGAAAATTTTCAACTTTATTTTAATGCCATGTACAGACGAGCGTTGTTCGCTCTCTCATTCGTTGTTCGACCCTTAATTATGAAGTAATTACTTAGTTCCCCATACAAAATTGTCTGAGCGAACACCGACTTTTGTACGTTGTTCAATTCGAATCACTCTCTGAATCACCAAGAATTTTGTCCCATCTCTAACAATTGAGAGAATCTATCGAAAATAAATTAATTTTGACAGCATGAAAAAATTTTTTAATTTTTCAAACTTTTTCAGTAAAATTGAAAATGATGAATGAAAAGTAACCAAAATTCTAGTTTTTATATATGTAGAGGAATGTAAATTTTGTCGTCTACATAATGCAATATGCATTTCTTTCCCCTTGGTTGTAATTAGCGTACAAAACGAGAAACAAAAGTGGGGAAACGCAAACAAAAATTCTCCAATTTTTTAAATGTGACATTTGAGTTGAGAAAATATAAAAATGTATTGAAAACAACAATATTTTCAGAAAAAATGGAAAACATGAATTAAAAGTAAAGATATAGGGGTTGATATTATAGTCAGGAGAAAGAGAATAATTTTTTCTATTTAGATCCATATGTGATTCACGCAAATATGTTACAATTTTGGTGTAAAACAAGAAACAAAAAGTTTGAAATAAAAAAACTCTGATGACATGAATTAAGAATAGTGTTGTATGAACGGGTTAATTCATGTACGTAATTCTTAGAGTGAATTACGTTGTTCGAATGCCCGTCAGAACATGGCGTAATACGCAATGAGTATTTCGATAACAGCAATAATTCAGGTACCACCCTTTTATTTTTAAACGCAATTCGTATTTGGGTAGCATTCATTGAAATCGTACGCATTCGCATTAGGTACGACCCTAAAAAAATAGAAGTGTCAAAATTATTTTGTTTTTGATTATGAATGAATAAGATTTATTCTGAAGATTATTTAAGCGATGATGAAACGGTGAGCATGCTGAGCCAACAATTACACGGTAGCTGTGTATCGATGCGCAGTGTAAAATCAAATAAATCATCACCCATTCGACCAAATACCAGTACCTCACCACGTTTGGTCAAATCGCCATTAACCTCATCGGCATTTTCCCTAAATCAATTGCCAAGGATACAAATTTCACCAAATTCCAGTTTTAGAAGCTATGCTGGAGAATATCAAACATTGAGGCATCATTCTTTACGGCTGGGAATACGACCGCAGTGTTTAATGGAGACAATACCTTTGCCAAGCGTCAGCAGCAGCCTCCCATACAACAACAACGTATTACCTCGGGTATTTTTTCACCATTTTCCGCCTCAACCAGTGCGGTGTATCAACAAACTAATCAAAACACAACTATCAGATCAAACAGGCTGCTCTCCCCCACCAGATTTAGTACCACCAATTTAGCCCATAACAACTCGACCACTTCCTTGGCTTGCGGGGGTATACTTCAATCAAAGGCAATCAATGTCGGAAATTCCCAGGAATGGTTTACTACTGCAAACAGCTGTTGCCAGCCCCTGACACCCATGGATGAGGGTCTATCACGAGCATCGTCACATTCTTCCGAATTTGAATCATGGTGGTGCAGGAAATCCAATGTCACGAGAAAATTCTCTATGTCCAGATATGAATGACTATCATCAAAGAACACTAACAATGGACAACCTAAATGGTTTCCAACCCATATAGGTTGGTTTAGGCTTAGGTTTTATTTACTTATTTGTTAATGTCATTAATATTATTATTATTGATGAAACTAAAACAGGACTTCCTAGGAAATTAGGTAGTATAATAAAAAAACTACTATGTAATAATAATAATGAAACTATAATAACACACACACACACTGCCGTTGTTCAAAAGACTAATTATTATTACTTTATGAAACACACAACAAAAAACAGATTTCAAAACAAAAAATATATGGAATTTTATGTAATAGAAAAAAAAAAGAATAAATAAGGTAATACATATTTGGAAACAAAGTAAAAACTGGGTCTAGAAGCTCTTTCCATGGCCTATACAATGGTACATAGTCTAGGGGTGCATTAGGTCCAATTTGCGCACAGTGGGCTGAAACGAATTTCATAGGGGTTTCTTATATTGGAAATAACTAAAATTCTAACATATTTGGAAACAAAGTAAAACTGGGTCTAGAAGCTCTTTCCATGGCCTATCCAATGGTACATAGTCTAGGGGTGCATTAGGTCCAATTTTCGCACAGTGGGCTGAAACGAATTTCGTATAGGTTTTTGAATATTCAAAATAATTAAAATTCTAACATATTTGGAAACAAAGTAAAAACTGGGTCTAGAAGCTCTTTCCATGGCCTATCCAATGGTGCCGAAATAAATTTCATATAGGTATCCGTACATTTTAAATTACGAGATTCAAATAGTGCTTATACTATATATATATATCCTCTTTTAAATATTTTTTTTTATTTTTTACCTTTTAAATACAAAGCGAATCCATATCACCATTACAAATAATTAAAAATTAGGTTAGTGAAATCATAAATTTTATTTATTATAAAACATAAACCATGAAGCATATACAATGAAAGTGAAAGTTACAAAAATACATACACATACAAGCAATATAAAAATATATAGAGTTTTATTTTATAATGTTTGTATTTATAATAAAACATAAACAATTTTCACATATTTGAAATAGAAAATACATGCAAGTGACAAAAAGCATTAGCAAAGACATATTTACATTGCAGTAATATTTAAAAAAATTAAATGAAATTATACAAAATTACATAAAAGTATAGCATACATTATATACAATTAAAAATGAATATATTATGAAGGAGCCCAATGATGATGCGTGCACACGGATTAAAAGTAGTGTTCTTGCCACAATAAATCCACCACCAATGAATTTACCTGTGAAGTAAATGTTTAAATTAGTTAAAACTTTGCCAAATAATTTTTTCTCTTTATATTGGTTATTGAATTTATTTGTTCTAAATTCAAATTTACAGTCAAAAAAATCTGTTATATTGTATAACAAAACTGTCATACTGGACACAACCACACAAACTGGTGAGTGTCTTCGCTTTTCAAATTTGAATTTATTTTCACACACATATTTTGAATGTAGTTTAAGTCCATTTGAGGTTCCGACACAAATCTTGGTTTTCTAGACAAGTTCAGAAAACTTATTACGTTATATATTAATTCATGTTTAAAGGCACAAAACCAAAAATAACCGAAAATAATACCACTTAACAATATGTTTGAAACCAGTCAAAACAAAAATCTGTAAATATCTCAATGTAAAAAAATAGACATAAACCACTTTAAAAATAAACGACTCAATTAAGTGATATAATAAAAAATAGAAGACCAGAAGACAAAACTTCGCAGACATCAATCTGGACTTAATTAAGTACTCTGTACAGAATTTTGCCTCAATCTGACAAATATTAGGAGTTTGGTGCATCATTCACATTAAATCGGACGAAACTATATATGGGAGGTATATCTAAATCAGGCCTTGAGACATCAACGTCCGCCGCTGGAAAATATAGCCTTAAAAGTCAAACATTGAGTCGCGTTTTAAAACAGAATAGAACATTTAGAGGATCTGAATTACAACTGATAGCGGTGATAATTATCAGAATGTGTCCCATCAAATGCCGTAGATAACCCGGGTAGATGCACATTCGG
Organism: Musca vetustissima; assembly: GCF_032173495.1. Lineage (NCBI taxonomy): Eukaryota > Metazoa > Arthropoda > Insecta > Diptera > Muscidae > Musca > Musca vetustissima. The sequence continues at coordinate 5,797 of NW_026886126.1, forward strand.
CGAATTTTATTTTTTATACCCTACACAACTATGTTGTCAGGGTATTATAGCTTTGTGCAGCCCCAAATGTTTGTAACGCCGCGAAATATTGGTCCTAGACCCACCTTTAAGTATACCGATCGTCATATCTCGACTAGCTGAGTCGATCTAGACATGTGTGTCCGTCCGTTCGTCCGTCTGTCCATTATAATTTGTAAACACGATACAGGCCACAGTTATGGACCAATCTTAACGAAATTTTGCATGTAGGATGGGTTCTGGCCAATGAAGACCCCTATTGTTTTTGGAAAAGATCGGTTAATATTTAGGGGATGAAATGGACCAAATACTAAATTTTTGTCGGTTTTTCTGGTCGCTCCAGAGGCCGCAATTATGGCCCAAACACCGCGAATTTTTGCATGGAGAAGGGGATCGGGTCAGAGAATAAGCGTGCATGTTTTGATAAAGATCGGTCAATATTTAGCGGGTGAAATGGACCCTGACTTTTGTGTGAAAAATGACAAAATTTGTATTCTATGGCATATATATTTACTCCTGGAGGATGTAGACCCTAGGAGTTGATAACATATCCAAGAGGAGTGGTTGACCTTTAAATTGATACCAAATATAGTGATGTATCTACTCAGATGTGGGAGTTACAGTCAAATATTTACATGTGCTTACGTATTCAGATATTATTTAGTAATCCATTACCACATTAAAGGGAGAAATATCGCGCTGATGGCTTTGAAATTTTTCATGAAGTTCCAGTTATGGTCAAGAACAACGCCTACAATTTTCGGTGATGATCAGATTAAAATTTTGGGATGAAATGGACCGAAAACATAATTTTTTGTGTGTTTTCGAGTAGAGTATAAACCGAAAATCACAACACACCCACCGTGAAGGTAATCTGGGCAAGTAATTAGAAGGACTGTACAAGAGGGGGCTGTACAAGAGGGGGCAAATATCAGGAAATATTACTCAGACTCGGAATAAACATCCTCAGAAAGTTAGAGTTCGTGGTAGTTGTGTAGGGTATCGTATGGTCGGCCCCGTCCGACTATACTGCTCCGCTCACTGGTTTTTAACTGTAAAAATGTTTAACTATTGCTAAATTATTATATGTTTTTGGTACTAGTTTTTATTATAATTAAGTATTAGACACCAATAACCAGCCATAAAGTTTGTATATAGTACTGAGATATAGAGCTCAAAAAAAGTGCCGAATGTGCCCCAGTCTCCCTATATGTATTCCCTATTGTATTATTAATTCTTTGTACATACATTGCTATTACTCCTAGGATGTTTGGTATTAAAAAAAGGGAATATTGGGTATAGTCCCAATATAATGGTAGCCCAAAAAAATCGGTATATTGGAGGTTTTGAGCACGTTTTTCAAAAAAATTTTGAGTTATTATTGGGTAGTAAATCTTCCTCCTAAAAAGTATTCTTATTCGCCCTCCCCCCTTTTTTGGAGTAGTCCTCATACAACCTCTTTTTTTACCCTTCACCACACTGTGGTACAGGGTATTATGTATGGGTTCATATGTTTGTAACAGGCAAAATGAAACGAGATAGACCCATGGAATATGCATATAATCACTTTAAGTCGATTTATGCATATCCGTAAGTCAGTCCGTCCGTCTGTCCATATAAATTTTAACAAAGTAGAGGTCGCATTTATGATCCGGAACTTTTCAGGTGTGCATATTGAGACGAAATTTGGCAATAACGCATGAAATTTATTCTAGAATAACTTGTTATACCCTACACAACTATGTTGTCAGGGTATTATAGCTTTGTGCAGCTCCAAAAGTTTGTAACGCCGCGAAAAATTGGTCCTAGACCAATCGTCATATCTCGTCTATCTGAGTCGATCTAGACATGTGTGTGCGTCCGTCCGTCTGTCCATTATAATTTGTAAACACGATACCGGCCACAGTTATGGTCCAATCTTCACGAAATTTTGCGTGTAGGTTGAGTTCTGGCCAATGAAGACCCCTATTGTTTTTGGAAAATATCGGTTAATATTTAGGGGATGAAATGGACCAAAAACTTTATTTTTGTGGGTTTTACTGGTCGCTCTAGAGGCCGCAATTATGGCCCAAACACCGCGAATTTTTGCATGGAGAAGGGGATCGGGCCAAAGAATAAGCATGCCTGTTTTGATAAAGATCGGTCAATATTTAGCGGGTCAAATGGACCCAGACTGTGTGAAAAATTACAAAATTTTTATTCTATAGCGTATTCTATAGCGTTACCATTGAAGGACATAGACCCGAGAAATTGATAGTATATCCATGAGGAGTGTTTGTCCTTTAAATTGATACCAATTATATTGCCGTAGGTACTCGGATGCGGGAGTTACACTTAAATGCTTACGTATTCATATATTATTTAGTAACCTATTACCACACTGGAGGGCGGAAATATAGCGCTGATCGCTTTGAAATGTTCCATGAGGTTCCAGTTATGGTCAAGGACAACGCCTAAAATGTTAGGTGATGATCAGATAATAATTTTTCTAATGAAGTGGACCGAAAACTTAATTATTTGTACTTTTCGAGTCGTAAGCCGAACATCACAACACAACCCACGGTGAAGGGAATCTGGACAAGTAATTAGAGGTGCTGTACTGATTATTAGTAAAAATTGCTGACGTCTAGCCAGTCAAAAGGTTGCGAATATCGCGAAATTGTGTAGGGTATCGTATGGTCGGCCCCGTCCGACTATACTGCTCCGCTCACTGGTTTTCAATTCTTTCTAGGGAAAGACAATATTAATCGTGAAAATGTATTTAAACTTATTGCGTATATATTAAAATTTTCGTATATAAAGCAAGAAAGGAAAGTAGTAAAGTCGGGCTGCGCAGACTATATGATACCCTTCGCCACTTTGGGTATATAAGCTCCAAATTATTTATATTTTGGAGCTTATTGAAAAAGATTTCCCAGAAAATATTTTCCATCGAGTTAAAAATATAAGTATTGTTCTTTTCCATCAATATACACCAGTATACAACAGTCCTTGATTTAATCCTGTTCTCGCCCCTTAACTTTATTCATTCATTTGTATTTTCAACAACTCTCTTTGTTTCTCACTGCCTCTCTTACTCTGTGAAAATGTTCGGAATGATAAACGAACTCCATCGCAATCAATTATTAGAAACATTTTGTGTTCAGTTATCTTGAAATTATTTCAGCATGTCCTTTTATTTATGGCATCTCTTTTGCAGTTCTGTTTTGACGTTCGTTTTACGACGACAACGCAAAGAACTATTGACCGACAGTCGGATTGACGATGAGCAAACTGTCGGATTGGCAGAGTGTCTAACTGCAACTACAATGATAGTAGTATTTCTTGTGACGGTCTTCTTCTTCTTCTGTAAGCATCAACTTAATGTCGTTTACATTAATAAGTATTTTTGCTTGTAATTTTAATTTAAATAAAGAGGAACAATATTATAGCTAACTCGGATGCTAGCTATCGCTAGCTAATGCCAACAAAAATATCGTGGTCAGATGACGTCATCAAATAAAATCTCATGCCAAAATATATTTTTGACAACGATTTAACTAGACCTGGCAATATTTATATCTTTATATTTGTTATACAGCTAGTAGATGTACATTCTTTGGATTTCCTATGTCAAGACCTAATTATGGTAAAGTTATGAGAGAAGGGGAAAAATGTGTACAGTAGTAATTTGTTTATACAATCCAAATTATCTAAATCGCTTCGTATTCAAAATGTATGAATTCTGCCATCATTTTTTTTAATTCTTGTTAAAAACAATATAGAGAATAATTTAAAATGATTTTTCGTCGATTATGCATTTGGTTTTCTTGATATTGGGCTTTTATTTTTCAGAAAGAATGTACTGTATCCCTCGAATGCAAGGATGTAGTGATGTCTAGGATAGTTGCATTAAATCTATGAACAGAAAATTGTTATACGATTACAGAAAAAACGGGGCTCAAAGAGTTAATATAGAGATGTTTGGTATTGAATAGGTATTTATAAGTACTCCCACCGGTGTAGTCCCTGCTCTATCGTAAAAGCTCAGCCATGTTTTAATTTCATTGTTTTAAAACCACTGTTTTACGATATCATTTACATAATGAGTGTCATTACTAAGGCAACAAAGCGGCAGTATCAGCATAAATCTCCACTTGTTTCGGGCGAAAAATTCATTTCGAAAATTGAATCATTTTCGTTGCTTTCAGAGCAACAAATTAAATTAGTTGTGGCGAATATTCAACAACTAGGATTTATAATGAGTTTTAATTCTGTGGCTCTGCGAAGTGAAATTACATATTTTATAAACATAAATTTAATCCATGGTATTGTGGTCTCTGCATTATTCGTCGTCAGTGGCATTAAAACAACGTAATTTATTTGTATGGGCGGGGATAAAAAGGAAACAAACTTTGATGCGGTCGTCGAAGTAGAGGAAGAGTGAAAAAAATAGTTTTGCAAGAAATTATTATAAATCACAATTGAAAATGCAGGATAAAAACTTGGCTACAAACTTTAATTCTGTAAATAATTAAAAATATACTACATGGCAAAAAATAGGATCGATATTTTGAAAGTGGTTTAAATCCATTTGTTTCTTATATTGGGATTTAAGGGTTTCAAAAATATTGTTAAGTTATATTAATTATGTTTGTATCTGTGTGTCCTTAAACATGTTAGAATACACAAAATAATTAGTTTTGTAAACTTTGCTAGAAACCCAAGCTTTGTATCAGAACCTGAAATGGACATAAACCACTTTAAAACTCATATAGTTTTTATTTTTATTACAAAGTATCCTAAAATTTGGAGTGCCGTGCTTATTTTCTTTCATCTCCTAGCATACACCAACAAGTAAATCCGGAATATCCCTAAATCACTGTTGTGTGACATTCTACATAAATGTTAACAGTATCCAGATTAATAGATTAATAGAACGTAGCCACCTAAATTTTCCTTTAGCATAAATCGCATAAAACAAATATTTGATTTTCGAATGGCCCATAACGATTGCCATATATCAAGATTTATTGATGTGTAACATCCATAAAATACATATTTTTTATTTTTTTTTGGGCAAGAAATATATCCGTTTTAACGGTCCTATTGTAAATATTATACATGAAGGTGGTGGTATGATTGGCCTAGGAAATATATTTATATTCTAGGCAATTTAATGTGAAGATCTACGAGGATTGGTCCGTTATTTTAAAATCTCGTGAGTTATGTTAATTACAACCGATGAAAGCATTAAAACAGTGAAGAAAATGATTTTGGATAATCCTTATCAGAGAGATTGATGATGATATTAACGTACTCTTCCGTTCCTGCTAACATTTATTTTTTTGCAAAATATTAAACAAACACTGCGTCGCATTGACATCGCTTAGAAACTGTTGAACATCGTCAAAGACGACGACCTATATCAATGACATAAGCATACACCTATCCCATTGAAACCATAGGCCAATCATCCTATTGGAAGTGTTCAAAAGTGCGGATACCGAAAAAGTCACGCCAAGTTGGCTGGCCGAAAAAATCTTGGCTTTATCTCCAAGTGCTGTTGGTATTTTCACTTCAAATTTTAAAACCGAGAATGGGGTTCCCTTAACACTAGAAAGACGGGAATTTTGTATATGCCTATATTGCCTAAAATCGGTCAAAATGGCCTCATTCTGAAAGAATTTTTATTGTGTAAAGAAATTGTTTTAAACTTATTTTTTAATATTTTTACATTATTTACAATCATACAAAACGTTGTTATAATTTGTTTTCGGTGGGAGGGCTCTCGAATTTCCCTTTTCGAAAAATAAGAGTCCGAACAAAATGGTCGAAAAAGAGGAAGTCTTTACTCTAAAAGTGAAATCGACTGGAAATATAAAATTTATTTTTCCCGATTTGTGTGTTCGTTTGTGTTTCTAGAGTAGCAAACGGGTTTCGATGTTGTTGTGCCGATCTGGTCATATAAAAAATTTACTTTATACAATAATAAAATCAGTTTGATTATTTAATATTTCAAAAAGGTCAAAATGACAGCTTTTAGGCAATATAGGTATAGCACATGTGAATACGGGGAATGAAAGAGGGGAGGAAGCAGCTACTATGATTAATAAACGTAGTTCTGTGTGGTACAAAAAGTCACCAAATTTTAAAAAGCTGGGTCATAATATACACAATTATTTTTGTACTTGAAATTGAAAAACGGTCAAAAGGACTGCCTTCGGCAATCTAGTGTTAAAGGAAAGGGTTTTTCTTATTTTCTTTGGTGCCTATGGCGAGTTGTGTCACGAATTTTTGCCAAATGATCGTACGGTCAATAAATAATACTGCCTTGAAGTTACGCGCCGTTTGCGCGAAGCAACTAGTTAGAAACACACAGAATTGTGGGAAAAAATAATCACGTATTTTGCAACTATATAACGCACCAGCTCTCATATCATGTTTTATTCACCGGACTTGGACCCCGCTAACTTGTTCCTCTTCCCCGATGCACATTCGCATTTCTGGACAGTTTCGAAGATTAGAAAACCCGCTGAGGGGGATAATTTGAAAAGAAAGGTTTCGATGCTAGACTTTGCGATACTTTGAAAACAAACAATTAAAATAGCATTTACATTTAATCAAATATCGTATACCCACGGATCGAGTAATCAATTATACGAGGCTGGTGTTTATGGATTATATTTCTACTCACATCCCCCTCTTTTGCTGATACGGCCAATCAGTGCCTGGGTTTTTGTTCAACTAGGATTAAAACCAACAACATGTAGTGAACTCGGGCGACGTTCAGTATCTGTTGTAGAACGAATCATGTGTTGCAGATATGTCATGTCTATAAAGGCTATCGCATGGACCAAACCGAAAATCATGATTTTTTTTCTAGAAAAATAAGGCCAATTTCCGCGAAACAATCTGCCAGAATGTGAACATGTGTTAAAGAAATGTGTTTACCCTTGTAACTACTCAGCTTACGCTTTTTTAGTGGGTCCCGAATATTTTACAAACAGTAAACTTTTACCATATTCCCCGACCTAGTCCCGTACAGTATAACGAATAAATAATAGTTAACCCTAGAAAGAAGAATAATAGGATATTAGTTATGTATAACGAGTATCGGTGGCTCTTGCAAAGATGTGTTCTATTTATCTTAACTGACAGTTTGTGGAGAATCCCGAGAGGACAGGGCGAAGAGTATTGTGTTATATATGATATCTTCATCCCGTGAAGGTAACATCATAATATGACTCATATGACTTGTGGTTCCTAGAACTGCAGAGTTTGATTAACTATATATAAAACCGAACCCTGGACAGAAAGATGATCGATCTATAATTATTTTAAACTGCTTATCGGTAGCACATACGGAAATGGGCTCTATTTGTTTTATATGACAGTTGGTGGAGCAACCTGAGAGTGAAAGGTCGATGAGAGGAATATAACGTCGTATAAAATCCAGAACCACAGTTAACGTTTAAAAAACTGAATGAGTTGACTATGACTAAATTATTCCATAGGTTCGCTGCTTTCGCAAAGAAAGGATGTCAACAAAATTATTCAAAGCATTAGCGGGAACAGTTAGATGAATTGTGAATCTGAGTCTGATTAATGTCCACTGATAAACCAGGCGAAGATGCTGCAAAATTAGTCATTATCCAATCGCAGATCATGACATATCATACTGTATTGTTGACATATCATGCTGCATTGTTTGAAGATTTTAATAGTAGGTCCCTCCGGCCAGGTTTGAAACGAAGGATAATCAATTATATGTGCAGATAAGAATAAATCCGAACACAATAAAGTGAAACAGCGATTTTCTTAGGATAGATTGGTATCTCCTCCAGTTCCTGCAGGCATAGGAAACGTACTTATGCGAATGATTGGATGATCGGGTCCTTTTGAATAATACGTGCAATGTCAAACATCTATATCGTTGATTTTGTAGCTTCCATCCACCCCAATATATAAACATATCAATCAAGTAATCAACGGATATTCGGTTAACCAAATACACTTCGAAGATGAGAATGACACTGAATTTCGGGGAAAAATGTTTTAACTTGTTAGAACACCACCTTGAGAAATGCAACAGGGTGTCACGTCATGGCTCCGGTGTCAGCTTACCAATACCATTTCGATGCATTAAGAGTGTTTCACAGAGAGAGCGATCTTAATCGTCACATGGTTATAGTAGTTACATTGGCGTGACAGGAACAATATATACTATCTGGACTGGAAGGTGTCCAATGATATAAATGTGAGCTTTAAGGTCATGAAGGCTATCGAACAAACGTGAAAAATCACTATTCATAGAAGATACGCATAATTGAATGGGGTCTACAAAGAATATTTGGATATATTACAAACAAATAACAAATTTAGTACACCCTCATGGTGGAGGGTATAACAAATCCCTAGACATCGTTACAGCTGTGACTGCTATGAAAACTAATTTCTAAACATTGACAGTTAGACTAGCAAGTGGGCGTCATGTCGGACCAATCCCATCAATCTTACAAAGGATGAACATACACTGTTGTCCACAGATAATTCTTAGAGCTTAAGATGAATTAATAGTTGGAGCTTTTGATATGTTGCAACATAGGAATTTTTAAATGAAAACTACGGCCAAAAAAGTATGGTAGGACCTCAGTCAAATTTAGAACAACAAATCCGAAGAGGAGCGAAAATTCCTTACTCATCGAAAGTTAGTCAACCTTCTCGAAAGAAACACAGTGAAGAGAATATTTTCCCCTTCCCCGAAATAATACGTTTTTGGAAGCTGTATACTAATGAGTAAAAATACACTTACTTTGAATTTAAAGTTCGGTAAGAACCATCAAATACGAGATATTATATCCTGTTCTTCTTGAAGACACTAAATTAAAAACTACAGTGAAGTCCGTTGCAAAAATGAATGTAAAAGATTTTTTAATACCCCATTTGAGTTAATCCTCACTGCTTCTTGAATGTACCTCGTATTTGATTTATCTATATTATGGCAATTACCACAGACATATAGATTTTCATAGCTTGAAATTACTATTTGTGTTAGCCTCTACGAAACGGAAACATCAAAATCACAAGAACATTTTCATACACGTGTTCATACATGTAAGTAAATACACATATCCACCCAAACCAAACACATACGAACACAAAGAAAGAAAAAATCTTGACCACTGCTTGACATTACCAAACAAACCGAAACTGAAAAAAAAAATAAATGACCATTGTAATAAAAAACCCCAAATAGGAAAATTTTGATTTTATAGGCATTTGTTGGTCCATAAGCTTCTTAGTGCCCAAGAAAATGTGTGTGGCTATAGGTACTTTAGTAATATATAAATTCCTACAATTCATAATGACCTTTCATGACCACGACATCTTTCTATTCGTATAATCGTCTAGAATGGAGGAAAACCCTATGCGGTTGATGTAAAGCTCATAAATCTTCTACAGTATTTGGTGAAATGAAGAAGGATTGTGTGGTGCTATGCCATTTTGTTTAGGAAATCGAAAATGGATGTTTATGACCTTCGAATGAAATTTACTTAATATAAAAAATCTAATGGAATGTTGGTTAGCACCTAGTGTAAAGTATCCAAAAATGTAAAGAAGTAAAAACGCCGTTAAGTTCGGCATGCCCCAACTTCTTATAACTTTCTAGATTGATGCATGTCAAGTTTTGTATTGGATTTTGTGTCGAGATAAATTTTGGATAGCGCACTGTGTTCATTTATATTTTGAGCGATGATTGACATTCAATTTTTCATAAATTTCAGATTGGTACCCAAAGTGGTGAAGGGTATCATATAGTCGACCCGTCCAACTATACTACTTTCCTTACTGGTTTGAATTCTAAAAAAGGTGTTTCCATACACTTGACCCTATACTGTCAGGCAACCATCCAACCAGCACAATACCCTTAAACCACAAAGATCAGCTGGTGAATTGCACAATAAATTATAACAAACCTGCAAAAGGCATCAACAGAAGACCAGCTATAATGGTCACCTTTTTACCACTCTGTGGTACAGGCTATTATGTCTTTGTGCATATGTTTGTAACAGGCAAAAGGAAACGAGACAGACACATGGTTCCTTTTGAGAATATGAATAGAATCACTTTCTAAGTCGATTTATGCACGTCTGTCCGTCCGTCCGTCTGTCTGTCCATGTAAAATTATAAACAATGTACAGGTCGCATGTGTAATCTGAATTGGATGAAATTTGGCTTAGGTCACTAATTTGGCCCAAGGACAAACCCTATAGAAATTGGGAAAAATCGGTTCAGATTTAGATATAGCTCCCATGTATATTTTCATCCAATTTAAGGTAAATGCTATACCAAAGTTCCTATATATCTCTCGATTGGCAAAGCGTAATGAATTAGGTCTAGAATGATGTGTCTCAAGTTTCCTGAAAATCGGTTCAGATTTGGATAAAGCTCCCACATATATTTTCGTCCGATTAAAGGTAAATGGTGTAACAAAGTCCCTATATATATTTCGATTCGCACGAAATTTGGCACAGCGTAATGAATTAGGTCTAGAATAATGTGTATCAAGTTTCCTGAAAATCGGTTCAGATTTGGATATAGCTCCCATATATAGTTTCATCCGATTAAGGTAAATGGTGTACCAAAGTCCTTATCAATCTTTCGATTTGCACGAAATTTGGCACAGTGTAATGAATTAGGTCTAGAATGTTGTGTGTTAAGTTTCCTGAAAATCGGTTCTGACTTGGATATAGCTTCCAATTATATTTTCGTCCGATTTAAGGTAAATGGTGTACCAAAGTCCCTATATATCTTTAGATTTGCACGAAATTTGGCATAGCGTACTAAATAAAGTCCAGAATGATGTGTGCTAAATTTCGTGGAAACCGTTTCAGATTTGGATATAGCTCCCATATATATTTTCGTCCGATTTAATGTAAATGGTTTACCAAAGTCCCTATATATGTTTCGATTTGCACAAAATTTTGTATTGCCTAACGTTTGCCAAATTTTGTAGTAATCGGTTACGATTTAGATATAGCTCGTCTGATTTTAGTTAAATGGTACACCAAAGACCCAACGTTATGCCGATTGACACAAAATTTTGCATACAGGAGTTAATATAACCTAGCATTTAGAAAGTTTTGTTGAAATCGGTTCAAATTTGAATAGAGCTGTCATATATATTTTCTCCCGATTCAAAGTAAATGATGCACGAAGAACTCAAAATGTGCACAAAACATACTGAAATTAGTATAACCTAACCTGTGACAAGTTTCGATGAAATTGGTTTAGATTTCGAAATATATTTTATATATATTTGCACGGATTTTAAGTAAATGGTGCACCAAACTCCTCATGTTTATCAGATATTTATCCAAATAATCAACGGGTGTCCGATTTATATTTGCTTTAAATTTATCTTCATAATTTTGTCCCATTGTTAGAAGCAACTGTATATCTGAACAAGTGAAAAATTTAGTATAGATTAATGGCCCTTGAAAAATGCGACGTCTGTTAGGATACATCTGTTGAACATACCCAAAGTGGTGAAGGGTATCATATAGTCGGCCACGCCCGACCTTACTACTTTCCTTACTGGTTTTTCATGAAAAATGTTTCTCCTCCTACGCCAATCCACACATTTTCATCCACGTTTACCACATTGTATTGGGTATGGCCTAAGGGGGTAGATAGATTTACTTTATTTATTTGCCTCTTCCTCTTTCGGACTAACCATAATAGTATTTATATTTATTTTTTTGTTTTGTTTATGGTAAAGCCGGTCGTTACTATGATAACAACAAATACTAAGTAATACACATATTTTTTTTCATTTTCTGTTGTTGCGGCGGCTTTGGCAAATGTGAATAGCCACCACCATCAAAGGATGCTATGAAATATTGTTAATTTTTAATTAGAAATCCCAACAACAACTTTGTTAATCCATTTTACATTAAAAAACCAAGCAATGTTCTTTTTTTTCTACTTTGTGTCATAAAATGTTTTAATTTTCGTTATTTCTTTTTTGTTGATCCATTATAGAGTTAACCATCAATTCAATGCGTTTCATTGTAATGTTGTTGCATTCCATTTTCAATTGCAATATTCACTAATTGTATTATGAAAATAAAAAGCAGCATTGGATCACAATAGATAATTAAACATATTAATGGTAAATGAAAAAGAAAATATTATTAAAGCCACAGGGATAACAAAAGGATTGATTGCTGTGAAGTTAAATAGAAGCATCATTGTACATTCTTAAAAAAACGATATTCTTTAACAAATCCACGCCTTTAATAGTCCTTTAATATATTCTTTAATAAATCCACGCCTTTAATAATCCTTGACAAAATATTTTTTGAATATCCACGCCTTTAATAATCCTTGAAAAAAATATACTTTAAAAAATCCACGGCTTTGATAATTTGTTAATCCACGGCTTTGTTAATCCATGAAAAAACATTCTTTAAAAAATCCACGCCTTTGATAATCCCTGAAAAAAACATTATTTAAAGAATCCACGCCTTTGATAATCCTTGAAAAAAATATTCTTCTAAAAATCCACGCCTTTGATAATCCTTGAAAAAAATATTCTTTGAAAATTCCACGCCTTTGATAATCCTTGAAAAAAATATTCTTCGAAAAATCCACGCCTTTGATAATCCTTGAAAAACTATTCTTTGAAAAGTCCACATCTTCGATAATCCTTGAAAAAAACATTCTTTAAAAAATCCACGCCTTTGATAATCCTTGAAAAACTATTCTTTGAAAACTCCACACCTTTGATAATCCTTGAAAAAAAATATTCTTCGAAAAATCCACGCCTTTGATAATCATTGAAAAAAAGACAGTCTTCGAAAAATCCACGCCTTGAAAACTATTCGTTGAAAAGTCCACACCTTTGATAATCCTTGAAAAAACATTCTTAAAAAAATCCACGACTTTGATAATCCTTGAAAAAACATTCTTTAAAAAATCCACGCCTTTGATAATCCTTGAAAAAACATTCTTTAAAAAATCCACGCCTTTGATAATCTTTTAAAAAATATTCTTTAAAAATTATTCTTTAAATTATTATTTTACGAATTGCCTTTGTAGTTGTAAAACTTTAAATTCCACTACAACAATAATAGAGTAATTATTGTTGTATTGATTGTATTTCACTCTCTGTGTTTAGAAAGAAAAGGAATGCATTTACAGCAAACAGAGAACAGAACGATCACGTAAACTAATAATCTTCTATTTACCCCCAAGTACTAAACAGACTGCAAGGTTTTTGCCATGAAAAGGAATAATGTGTACAAAGAAGGAAAAGGAAATGAAAACTTATTTAATTCCCAGGTATTAGTTTAGTTTTACTTCTTCTTCAACAACAAAGTGACGATGAAGAAGAAAACGACGACGATGACAACGACGCAGCATCAGCAATGGCAGAATAATCAATAATGACTCTTGGAAAGTAATTTTTCTGCAATTGCACTTATTGCAGATTTACCTGTTTACGTAGAACAGCAACAAAAACAACTGAAAGGACTTTAATGCAACATTTATCATCGATTGAAAGCATCATATTTACTCTCAATATGGCGTAAAAACTATACAACTAAAATATTGCAATGCATTTAATATGGTGTGGGGGTATAGGAACAGGGTGTTGTAGAAAGATTTTGCTAAAGGACATAACAATATAAGTCCAAAATGTGCAAACATTGCAACTTCGATAATATATTAACAAGTAAAATACAAGTAAAATTCCTAATATCCGCCGGTCCCCGTTACTGGGCAAATTTAACAGTTTTTTCACATTATTTATTTCTTTCGATTTTAATAACATCAGTGCATAATGATGACTTTTAACGATGTCTGACATTGTCGTAGATACCAAAAAGATAAAAAATTTGGGTCACCCGGTATTTGACATTAAAACTGTACAAGGTGTATTTATTCCAATACCTGAATGCATGCTAGAGTACACTTATGGATTCTTGAAGAACTTAAAACATATCTAACTACCTACATATTCTATGAATGTTCAATATATGAGTCGTTCATTTAATTTTTTTTAAATTTTACAACATATTTTTAAAGAACAACTATTTAAAATGTATTTAAAATTTGTTAATTTTTGTTACAATCTATTTAACCGCGGTTTTAAAAGACATTTTTTTTTAAATTTAATGATTTGTTTTAAAATTTATTTAACAGTAGATTTTTAATGAATACTTTAAATTTCCTTCCACCATAGTATGGAGGGTATATTAATTTTTTTCCGTTTGTAACTCATCGAAATAATGATTTCCGACCCAATAAAGTATATATATTCTTGATCAGCGTAAAATTCTATGACGATATAGCCATGTCCGTCTGTCCGCCTGCCTAAAGGAATTGAGATAGATCGCCAAAATTCTGCATAGAGTCGTCTTTTGTCTGCATGCAGGTCAAGTTCGAAGATGGGCTTCATCGGTCCACGTTTAGACATAGCTCCCATATAAGGGTACCCTCCAATTTTCGGTATTTTGGGGTTCCTGAGCACGTTTTTCAACCGAATTCGTTGAAATTTGCTACATTGGGTTCTTATTGGGTACTAAATGTCTCCACAAAAAATTATAAATATAGGTCCATTTTTTCTGGTAGCCCCCATATAACGGTACCTCCTAATTTTCAGTATTTTGGGGGTTTTGATCTTATTTTCCGCCGAATTAACTGTAATTTAGTATTTTGAGTTCTTAATACGTAACAAATCTCTGCACAGAAAATAATATATCTATAGGTCAATGTAGGGTAGCCCCCATATAAGGGTACCCCAAATTTTTTGTATTTTGGGGTTCTTAAGCGCGTTTTTTTCACCAAATTTGCTGCAATTTGGTATTTTGTAGTGGTACATGGTAACAAATCTCCCCACCCAAAAATTATTAATATCTGCCCCCTTTTTGGGGTAGTCCCCATATAACCCCCTTTTTATACCCTTCACCACACTGTGGTACAGGGTATTATGTCTTTGTGCATATGTTTGTAACAGGTAAAAGGAAACGAGATATACACATCGTTCCTTTTGAGAATATGCATAGAATCACTTTCTGAGTTGATTTATGCATGTCTGTCTGTAGATGCTAAATTGTAAACAAAGTACAGGTCGCATTTATGATCCGAATTGGATGAAATCTGGAATAGGTCACTTATTCGGGTCAAGGATGAACCCTATTGACATTTGGAAAAATCGGTTCAGATTTAGACAAAGCTCCCATATGTAGTTTCGTCCGATTTAATGTAAATTGTGTACCAAAGTCCCTATTAGGTCTAGAATGATGTGTGTTAGGTTTCCTGAAAATCGGTCCAGATTTAGATATAGCTCCCATATATATTTACAACCGATTTAATGTGTATGGTGTACCAAAGTCCCTATATATCATTTGATTTGCACGAAATTTGGCACGACGTACTGAATTAGGTCTAGAATGATGTGCGATAAGTTTCCTGAAAATCCGGGGTCATAGACGCTCAATCCGGATTAAACCTTAATCCGGGGTAAATGACCCTTAATTCGGATTAAGCGATAATTCGGGATTAATCCTTAATCCGGGATTAAGCCTTAACCCCGGATTAAGGCTTCATTCGCATTAGGGTTCATTGAACCCCGATTGAGGCCTAATCGGGATTTGGGTTCATTAACCCGGGATTAAGAGCTTATCCGGATTAAGCCTTAATCCTGGGTTAATGACCCATAATCCGAATTAAGCCTTAATCCGGGGTCGATGACCATTAATCCGGATTAAGTGTAATTGACCCCGGATTAAGGCTACTCCAGATTAAGGCCTCATCTGGATTAAGGGTCATTGACCCAAGATAAGAAATAAGGATTAATCCGGATAAACCCTTAATCCAGGATTAATGACCTTAATCCGGATTAAGGCTTAATCCGGGGTCAATGACCCTTAATCCGTGGTCAATGACCCTTAATCCGGGGTTAATGATCCTTGATCCGGATTAAGTGTAATTGACCCCGGATAAAGGCTTAATCTAAATTAAGGCTTCTTCCGGATTATAACGTTTAATCCGAATTAAACCTTAATCCGGATTAAGCCTTAATCCGGGGTTAATGACCCCTAATCCGAATTAAGCCTTAATCCGGGGCAATGGCCATTAATCCGGATTAAGTGTAATTGACCCCGGATTAAGGCTTAATCCAGGTTAAGGCTTCATCTGGATTAAGGGTCATTGACCCCAGATAAAAAAATAAGGCTTAATCCGGATAAACCCTTAATCCGGGGTCAATGACCCTTAATCCGTGGTCAATGACCCTTAATCCGGGGTTAATGATCCTTGATCCGGATTAAGTGTAATTGACCCCGGATAAAGGCTTAATCTAGATTAAGGCTTCATCCGGATTATAACGTTCAATCCGAATTAAGCCTTAATCCGGGGTAATGACCCCTAATCCGAATTAAGCCTTAATCCGGGGTCAATGACCATTAATCCGGATTAAGTGTAATTGACCCCGGATTAAGGCTTAATCCAGATTAAGGCTTAATTCGGATTAAACGTCATAGACCCCGGATTAAGGGTCATAGACGCCGGATTACGGTTTAATCCGGATTAAGCCTTAATCCAGGGTTAATGACATTTAATCCGGGGTCAATGACGTTTAATCCGAATTAAGCCTTAATCCGGGGTCAATTACACTTAATCCGGATTAATGGTCATTGACCCCGGATTAAGGCTTAATTCGGATTAGGGGTCATTAACCCCGGATTAAGGCTTAATCCGGATAAACTCTTAATGAACCCCGGATTAAGGGTTTATCCGGATTCAGCCTTAATCCCGTGTCAATGACCCTTATTCCGAATTAAGCCTTAATCCGGGGTCAAGGACCCTTAATCCGGATTAAGTGCAATTAACCCCGGATTAAGGCTTAATCCAGATTAAGCGTCATTGAACTCGGATTAAGGGTTATTGACCCAGGATTAAGGGTCATTGACCCCGGATTAAGCCTTAATCCGGGGTCAATTGCACATAATCCGGATTAAGGGTCATTGACCCCGGATTAAGGGTCATTGACCCCGGATTAAGGGTCAGTGACCCCGGATTAAGGATCATTGACCCCGGATTAAGCATTAAGGCTTAATCCGGATAAACCCTTAATCCGGGGTTAATGGCCCTAATCCGAATTAAGCCTAAATCCGGGGTCAATGACCCTTAATCCTGGGTCAATAACCCTTAATCCGAGTTCAATGACGCTTAATCTGGATTAAGCCTTAATCCGGGGTTAATTGCACTTAATCCGGATTAAGGGTCCTTGACCCCGGATTAAGGCTTAATTCGGAATAAGGGTCATTGACACGGGATTAAGGCTGAATCCGGATAAACCCTTAATCCGGGGTTAATGGCCCCTAATACGAATTAAGCCTAAATCCGGGGTCAATGACCCTTAATCCTGGGTCAATAACCCTTAATCCGAGTTCAATGGCGCTTAATCCGGATTAAGCCTTAATCCGTGGTCAATTACACTTAATCCGGATTAAGCCTTAATCCAGGGTTAATGACATTTAATCCGGGGTCAATGACGTTTAATCCGGATTAAGCCTTAATCCGTGGTCAATTACACTTAATCCGGATTAAGGGTCATTGACCCCGGATTAAGGCTTAATCTGGATTAGGGGTCATTAACCCCGGATTAAGGGTTTATCCGGATTAAGCCTTAATCCGTGGTCAATTACACTAAATCCGGATTAAGGGTCATTGACTCCGGATTAAGCCTTAATCCGGGGTCAATGACCGGCCCGGCCGAACTTAACGGTTTTTCACTTGTTTATATTAAAATAGACATCTGATTTGTTCCGCGTTTTGAATTCGGTTCTAAGATTCTGTTGTAATCGTTTCTCCTGCGGAGGATAGCGAGATAAAAATTTTAACGTAAGGTTCGATAATGAACTATAGCCGCATTTAGACCTAGTCCCTGTATGGAGGTTCCAAAAGGAGTGGACCGATATTCCCCATCTTTGAACTACGTTTGGAAGAAATAATAAGATGGGCAAAGTTTGGATGAAATGTAAAGTTTTCTGAAATGGATTTAGTCCAAAGGAACATGGGGTCTAGAATCAATATTTCGATGAGACACATTTTCACAATGTTAAATTGTATACACCCTCATTAGCCATAAGGCTGAGGGTATAATTATCCATTAAAAATTTCTGAAATTTGTATAATGGTTTACATAATCTCTTTTTAGAAATATCGGTATAGGCCCACTTTTTGGTATGTTCCCTATATTTTCATTTCTAGTACCTGTCAGTATATCTATGGTAAAGGGTATCCAAAGTTCGGCCCGGCCGAACTTAACGCTTTTCCACTTGTTTAATTTAAAAAATATATATTTAAAAACTTGATGATTAATTTTTTTATATTTGTTATACCCTTCACCACACTGTGGTACAGGGTATACCTTGTGCATATATTTGTACAGGTCGCATTTATGACCCGAATTTGATGAAATTTGGCACAGATCACTTATTTGGCCCAAGGACGAACCCTATTAAAATTGGGAAAAATTGGTTCAGATTTAGATATAGCTCCCTTATATATGTTCGTCCGATATAATGTAAATGGTGCACCAAAGTCCCTATATATCTTTTGATTTGCACGAAGTTTGGTATAGGTCAAGTTTTAAGATGAGCTATATCGGTCCACGTTTAGGCATAGCCCCCATATAAGGGCATCCCTTAATTTTCGGTATTTTGGTGGCTCAGTCCCCATATCCCTCACTCCGACCATAAGGACTATTTGACCTATTAGTCTTCTATAACGGATTTATGGTCTTCAGCTTATAATAATGATATCTTCTTTAAAAACTGAATGACATTTAGATCCTCTATAAAAACTTTATTATTTTCAGCTCTTCCTATGCCTTCCCTTCGTTCATAGAAGCTAACTACTGTTGCAGTTTGAAATTACATGTCTATCCAAAAGATGTATTAGCTCATATTAAATTTTAACACCTACGTATGCATGTGTATCCAACTGCAGAAAATAAGAAAGTTGGCAGCATTACATATACATGTCTTCAATTGATAAAAAACTACAACCTAGTGTGCAATAGTAGTTCGAGATGTGAGTGTGCGTGTTAATTGAAAACGTATCATTGTGTAATGTAACATGTGCAGACATAAAGGAGAAAAGGCACTTTTAACATTGATAATGACGTTGTACGGTTTACTTGAACTCGCACACAAACACACACACACATATTCAACGGCTATATCCCCCGACATATGTGTGAGTTTGTGGAATTTTCACCTACATACACAGAATTATCGTTGAAATTCACATCTTCTTCACGGCTGCTGCGTTTTGTTTATTCAGACGAAAGGTGATGTTATCGAAGCTACTGCTTCCGCTGCTACTTCTACCGATTTTCTTTTGGTGTGGCAATCTTCAAATGGAATTGCATCGTAAAAGGGATTCGGTGAATTGCTTCCAGTGCATGAAAACACTATTGCATCGTATCGGACAGACAGACGTTACATATTCTCGTTGCTTAAGAGTTTTTAAAACAAGAACACCGAGAAGAAAGAAAAACTACGTAAATGTCAAATCGAATTTAACGCACATTGCAATAGAGATATGAACTCTGTATAATGTTAATTTATTTTCACATTTGACAGTGTTTGCGAATATTGTGTGATACTTATATAATATAAAGATAAATATTAAAAAAAAGAGCTGATAGTGGATAGTCTATAGCCCAACAGCATATGTATGTAGTAAAAAAGTTGTAAGCTTATCAAAAATATTGAATATTATCCTTTAAGTTCCCGATTATTCCCCACACCATTCATTGTAGATTTTATACAACACTTTCTTGCTCTTATAAAATTATTTTACGCTAATTAGTATCTTTTGTAACATCCGTCGAGCCTCAATTTGCCTTTCTGATCAATATATCAATATATGTACTGGTATTTCGTGTAATTTATGTTCATGATGTGGGTGCAAAAAGTTTTTTTTAGCGCTACTGCCATTTTCGTTTCCCGTTGCACATAAAGTTGAAAGCTGTCGATGGTAGGAAATATATTCGTCTTTGTTATATTTGCAATATTCGCGTACCAAGTGCAAAAAAACTTGTAAGCCTTTCGAACTAACTCAAACTATTAAGAAGACAGATAAAAGACAGGAACGACCATGACCAAAAAATTGAACATAGTAACTAAAAAACTTACAGATAGTCAGGTCAGGTAATTTGGCAGAAATACCGCACGAAGGACAACTTAATTTCAAGTTTGAAAGCGAATATTGATTGACATGTATTAAGGAAGCAATCGAAGAGCTTAACACATTTTATAGCTACACGTGCTACGAATATTAAAGTGGAATGTGAATAAAATAATTTAAAGAAAGAATGGTTGAAAATAAAAACGACTAAGAAACTGCGCTAAGAAATGTTTACCTACCTCCAGCTCATCTACATAGACATTCCTCCTCTCATCTTCAACGACTATCTCCAGCTCGTCTACAAGGGACAACTCCACATCGTCTGTGAGATACTCTAAGAAAGAC
The DNA here is from genome assembly GCF_032173495.1 of Musca vetustissima. Classification (NCBI taxonomy): domain Eukaryota; kingdom Metazoa; phylum Arthropoda; class Insecta; order Diptera; family Muscidae; genus Musca; species Musca vetustissima. The sequence goes on from NW_026886126.1 coordinate 26,353, forward strand.
TCCCTGCTTCAGCTCGTCTATGAAAGACTATGAGAGGCTAGATTCAGGTCTTCTATGAGAGGCTTACTTTTGGTCATCTATGAGAGACTCCCACCAGGTCATCTATGAGAGCCTACGTACATTCTCGTCTACGGAACGATTCCATTTGTCTCTTCTATGAATTACTCTCTACAGCTCATCTATAAAGACTCCATTCAGATAGTCCATGCAAGACTTCCTACAGTTTGTTAATGAAAGACTCTTTTCAGCTCATCTATGAAAGACTCCCTTCAGCTCGTCTATGAAAGACTCCATTCAGTTCGGAAATGAAAGACTCCAAGACTCGTAAATGACTCCCTGCTTCAGTTCGTCTATGAAAGAATCCCTGCTTCAGCTCGTTTATAAAAGACTCCCTGCTTCAGATCGTCTATGAAAGACTCCCTGCTTCAGCTCGTCTATGAAAGAAACCCTGCTTCAGCTCGTCTATGAAAGGCTCCCTGCTTCAGCTCGTCTATGAAAGACTCCCTGCTTCAGCTCGTCTATGAAAGACTCCCTGCTTCAGCTCGTCTATGAAAGACTCCCTGCTTCAGCTCGTCTATGAAAGACTCCCTGCCTCAGCTCGTCTATGAAAGACTCCCTGCTTCAGCTCGTCTATGAAAGACTCCCTGCTTCAGCTCGTCTATGAAAGACTCCCTTCAGCTCGTTTATGAAAGACTCTCTTCAGAAAGATCCCATCAGCTCGTCAATGAAAGATTCCTTCAGCTCGTCTATGAAAGATTCCCTTTTGGTTCATAAAGACTCCCTTTTGCCTATGTTATTTTACTTGTTTCTTGTTACCCTAATTATGTCGGAGCGAATCTCCTCCATACATTCACATTCACTTGAAATCAGCGGCAGAGAGACGATCACAACAAAAATTAAAACAAACCGAAATTTATGATTTATATATTCCACTTTATTTCACATCAAATCTTGTTCAAATGTTCGTCCACGTCATTACCAGAGTCTCAAGTACACACAGAATGGGGGAGAACAGATAAATGATTCTACAAAAAACAATCTCAACTTTTAAATGTAACCAAGAAATGAAATTGCAATCCTTTTCTCCGTATCTCTCTAATAAAAAACGTTTCATTGGTTTCCAATCGGATACAATACAATAAATGGAAAATTACTTTTCTCGTGTATTCTCGTATATGAAAAATATTTTCAAATGAATAATGGTAGTTATTGAATTTATTTCGAATAGTTGTTGAAAATTTGAAATTCTTATTGCGGATTGCTGCCTTCGGCGAAAACTTGGTGTCTTCTTGACATGTTGTAATATTTTAGAGTGTCACATCTTGTAAAAAAACGAAGAAATGCTAACAAATCTCCTTTTCAGCAGTCAAGGTCACGTACAACTTGTCTATTTGTGTACACTTTGACATACATAGATGAGATGTATATTTATGCTTTTGTCGCATGTGTTGCATTTTTCTTTTCTTCTTTTGTGGGAATTTGATTTTGATTTACTAGCAAGGTGGCGGTAAGATTGGATTGAATGATACTACCAATTTGTTGCATAGGGTAAGCTGCGGGAAAATTGAATTTGTATTGAAGGGAATCTTTCCAGCTTCAGAAACCATTTTGAAATACCTGGTATTTGAATTACCATATATTTTGAAAAAAATACATATTATTATAAATACTTCTTATTGGAAAATCCTTATAAAATATAATAGAAGCATTAGGTGTTATTCGATTCAGTTTGTACATATTCACATTCAGCACAGTGTTCCCTTATAAAATAACATATTTCAAAATTCTTTTGCGTTAAGCTTAAAAGAAACATACCGAAATGTTACATGTATTGTTGGTTATAAAAGAATTCTGTCAAAATCTGTACAAGTTTAGTCACAATACCTACAAACACTTGGGGTATACATGGACTACTACAACAGCAGATACGCACATACAAAGACACCCATAAAATCTCTCGTTTGATGTCAACTGCTATTAGTTTATGAAATATTGCAGGTCATGCTTTTCTTTTGTAAAAAATGCCAAGTATTTTGGTAGCCATATGAACAGAAAATAATAAGTCATGGAAACAAAAGTTATTGCCAACTACAGCTGGGTAGTCGGATACGTAGATCAATCAATTGGGGGTTACAACTAACTACTACTATGACTACTTCCTAAGCATTTTGCTGCCAAATGAACTTTGAAACAAAACTATGTGGGCATTTCTTCTTTCTATTTTGGTTGTAGGATGGTGGGTGTTACAGCGGTTCCAAAAGGAATCTCATATTTTCATCAAAATTAAAATTTTCTTGTTATGTCGAAATAATGGTAAAACTATTTCTATTTTAGAAACTAAACTTTTTCTCTTCGAAATGTATTCTTGTAAAATTTTACACTTAGATGGAAGTGTTGTCAAGAGGGATTACATGTTGGTAGGTAATCTGAATCCATCCCAAATTTTTTTTCAAATTTGTCACTTACAAGTGAGCATTATCAACGTCAAGAGGAAACAGCCCTTGCTGCGTATGCGCGATATATAGCTGAGTCTCGGAAATGTGCCTCATCGCAATATTGGTTTCATTTCGGACATTTTAGAGTTTATTTAAATATATTCTGGGTATATTTTAAATATACTCTGGATGATGGTCGCGATAACTCTCAAAGGAAGTAATCGATATGGTCCAAACTTTGCACATCGTAATATATGATCCAAACTTAAATCAAGTTCGAAGGCGGTCAACTTGTAGTAAACACATTTAAACAGGCACATTAAAACACAGTAAACAGATTTACGGGCTAGAACTGATCCCAGAGAGAGAAAATTGATTATTCAACATGTGTAATGCTGAGATAGAACTAGACTGCGGCAAATAAGGATGTAGTGGCAGTAAACATGCATACCGAGGGGGCTTCTCTGGTGAAGATAAGGAGAAACCTGTAAGAGAACATGGTGTAGCATTAAAGATTAATCTGATGAATAAAGGTAGTTAGAAACCGTTAATTCAGAATGTTCCGAATAGTCCGATGTGGATGAACAGTCATTGCGATGTGGTGTGACCGATAAGATGAATAAAACCTCATTTAGTTTTATTGAGGAGGAAATACAAGAAATACACCGATATTCTTCAACTTTAAATTTGTTCAAAGTTAATGTTGATGTTGAAATTTTGAACCAGAAATTTCTAAATAGAATTGAAGCTTTCTGAAACGGTTTCGATTCCATTTGCCTCAATTCTAAAACAAAGACATTTGATGTTATTACATGTTCATTAGCATTCAAAAGTTTAGAGTGATATGTGATTAGTTGAAGGAAGTCTTTTATTACAATGATTCAGACGTGATTTTTCTATAAAAATGAAAGGACTGATAAGTATTCGGAATTACTCAGTCTGACATGCACGGAAAATATTAATTCAAAATGTTCTAAAGGCGTTTGCACCACAACCACTTACCTAGTATCTGACTAACATGATTGCAGTATCGGATGTGTATTTTTTTTTTAAGTTAAGGGAACCCCACCCATTCTCGATTTTAATTTTTCAAGATTTTCAATGGGCTGGTAAAGCAATACCAATGCTTGTTAAGGTTAATAATTTTGCACATATATATTTAAAGATTGAAAAGAGAAGAAAAATAATTTACAAAACATTTTTGTTATTGCTTTGTTGTTGTAATTAAAGAGAAGTCGTTATTTTTGATGGCGGGCATGATATCTCCTCACTGGAACATCGGAATCCGAAAATTCCAACGGTGTTAGAAAGATTACATGTATGGATCTCGTATGAACTAGGATTATTGACTTCGCTCTAAAATTAACAAAATGGCGAACCTTTGAAAAAATATTTTTGGAAAATCGCCGATTTTAGTTAAAAAATAAGGATGATTTTCACCGATTGGCTTTATCCTAGTTCATACAAGAGCTATACACTCCCAGAGAAACGTTGCAAAATTTGGAACCGATTGGATTATTAGTTTTTGAGTTATCGTGCCGCCATTCGCAAAAAAATGTTCAGAGAAAAACGCGTTTAAAGTTTGTGAAGCCCTTCAGCCGTCACTTGATGCTGACACAATAAATCGGCTATATCTTCAAGAGTTCTTGAGATTCTCACTTGAAATTTTGTAGAGACATTCTTTAATCAGTGTAGATTCGAATTATATCAACAAAAAATTTGACCCCGAGAATGGGGGGGGTCTTGTCTTTGTGCATATGTTTGTAACAGGCAAAAGGAATCGAGATAGATCCATGGTTCCTTTTGAGAATATGCATAGAATCGCTTTCTGAGTCGATTTATGCATGTCCGTCCGTCCGTCTGTCTGTCCATGTTAAACTGTAAACAATGTTTCGATTCCATTTGCCTCAATTCTAAAACAAAGACATTTGATGTTATTACATGTTCATTAGCATTCAAAAGTTTAGAGTGATATGTGATTAGTTGAAGGAAGTCTTTTATTACAATGATTCAGACGTGGTTTTTTCTATAAAAATGAAAGGACTGATAAGTATTCGGAATTACTCAGTCTGACATGCACGGAAAATATTAATTCAAAATGTTCTAAAGGCGTTTGCACCACAACCACTTACCTAGTATCTGACTAACATGATTGCAGTATCGGATGTGTATTTTTTTTTAAGTTAAGGGAACCCCACCCATTCTCGATTTTAATTTTTCAAGATTTTCAATGGGCTGGTAAAGCAATACCAATGCTTGTTAAGGTTAATAATTTTGCACATATATATTTAAAGATTGAAAAGAGAAGAAAAATAATTTACAAAACATTTTTGTTATTGCTTTGTTGTTGTAATTAAAGAGAAGTCGTTATTTTTGATGGCGGGCATGATATCTCCTCACTGGAACATCGGAATCCGAAAATTCCAACGGTGTTAGAAAGATTACATGTATGGATCTCGTATGAACTAGGATTATTGACTTCGCTCTAAAATTAACAAAATGGCGAACCTTTGAAAAAATATTTTTGGAAAATCGCCGATTTTAGTTAAAAAATAAGGATGATTTTCACCGATTGGCTTTATCCTAGTTCATACAAGAGCTATACACTCCCAGAGAAACGTTGCAAAATTTGGAACCGATTGGATTATTAGTTTTTGAGTTATCGTGCCGCCATTCGCAAAAAAATGTTCAGAGAAAAACGCGTTTAAAGTTTGTGAAGCCCTTCAGCCGTCACTTGATGCTGACACAATAAATCGGCTATATCTTCAAGAGTTCTTGAGATTCTCACTTGAAATTTTGTAGAGACATTCTTTAATCAGTGTAGATTCGAATTATATCAACAAAAAATTTGACCCCGAGAATGGGGGGGGGTCTTGTCTTTGTGCATATGTTTGTAACAGGCAAAAGGAATCGAGATAGATCCATGGTTCCTTTTGAGAATATGCATAGAATCGCTTTCTGAGTCGATTTATGCATGTCCGTCCGTCCGTCTGTCTGTCCATGTTAAACTGTAAACAATGTACAGATCGCATTTATGGTCCGAACTGGATAAAATTTGGCATAGGTCACTTATTCGGCCAAGGACGAACCCTATTGAAATTGGGAAAAATCGGTTCAGAGTTAGATATAGTTCCCATATATAGTTTCGCCCGATTTTGGGTAAATGGTGCACCAAAGTCCCTGAAATCATTCGATTTGCACGAAATTTGGTACAGCGTACTGACTTAAGTATAGAATGACGTGTGCTAAGTTTCGCGAAAATCGGTTCAGATTTAGATATAGGTCCCATATATAGTTTCGCCCGATTTTAGGTTCAGATTTAGATATAGCTCCCATATATAGTTTCGCCCGATTTTAGGTAAATGGTGCACCAAAGTCCCTAAAAATCATTCGATTTGCACGAAATTTGGTACAGCGTACTGAATTAAGTCTAGAATGACGTGGGCTAAGTTTCGTGAAAATCGGTTCAGATTTAGATATAGGTCCCATATATAGTTTCGGTCGATTTTAGGTAAATGGTGCACCAAAGTCCCTTAAAATCATTAGTACGAACTAAGTCTTGAATGATGTGTGTAAAATTTCTTGAAACTCGGTTGAGATTTAGACATAGGTCCCATAAATATATTCGACCGATTCAATATAAATGGTGTACCAAAGTCCTTATATATCCTTCGATTTGCAATGCGGTGTATCGTACTGAATTGGGTCTAGAATGATGTGTGTAAAAGTCTGAAAGTCGGTTCAGATTTAAACAACATTTTGCACAAAGTACTTAAGATAGTTTAACCAAACTTGTGTCAAGTTTTGTTGGAATCCGTTCAGATTTAGATATATCCCCCATATAGTGTCGTCCGATTTTAAGTAGGACCCAAAATATGTCTATTAGGAACAAAACGTGCATAAATTAGACTAACCTAAACTGTGATAAGTATCGTTGAAGTTCGTTCATATTTGGATATAGCTTTCATATCTATTTTCATCCGATTTTATGTAAATGTTGCACCATACTTTTCATGTTGTTTTTTCAGAATAGAATTACGTAGTTGCGTGTGGAAGTACAGATGTAGCCCATATATATTTCGAACCGACTGATATTTGCTTTAAAACGATTTACATAATTTTGTCCCATTGTAACAATGGACGGCATGTTTATCTATGTCCATTTACATTTAGATAAAAGTCACATATTTTACTTCACCCACTTTCGTGTTAATGGCCCTTCTGTTAGGTGCATCTTTTAAATATACCCATAATGGTGAAGGGTATAATATAGTCGGCCCCGTCCGACTTTACTACTTTCCTTACTGGTTAATTTATAATTCCTTGTTTGCTCCGGAAGGTCCGTTTGAATGTTGATATTTGAATAAAAATTCAAATTGGAACAAATTTGTTCCGAATAGGTCCATTTGTTATACTTCATATTTAACTACCGCGTCCATTATTTTTAGTAATCGGCGATTACAAAATATTTTGGGTAAACATTGTCGACATAGGGTTATTTTGGGTTATAGTAATGTAATGTTGGTCCAATATTCGGAATATTCTGTAGTTTCATAGTTACTGATAAATTCGTTATCCTGATTTCTTTTCCGTACGTGTGAAATGAAAGTCTTGCAAAGTAAATATTTTGTAATGAATAACAAGTACACACGACCTTTTCCCTTTATTTGCTGTACATCAATATTTTTCGCAAGGGCAACTCTGCATTTGGAATCCGAGATCTTGTTGAAATGTTGGCCAACAAACATAGTTTAGCAACTGAAAATGTTTTCTTTGTCTGCATTGTCTTGCATGTTTTTGTGTGACTGCTGTGGCAGGATGGAGAACGTGGGCGGGCGAAGCATTAACTTCATGCAACTATTTTTATTTACTAGAAGTGAATAAAAACCTAACTGGAAGCCCTTGTAAAATAACTGCAAAAGAGTAATAAAAAACTATATATTCGCATTGTTCTTAGATTCTTTTTTCGGTTGTGTGTGTTTTTGTTTGACCGGACATCAAAAGTTTACCTAGTTCTTTTATATTCCACTGTCCATTGCACGTCAGGGTATACCATAACCACCATCACTACTACACTGGTCCCTTAATGTTTGTATAAATGCCGAGCGTTTATTATCAAAAAAACATATCTCTCGTTTTTATGGCTATCTTAGTTGTTTTTGTTTTTATTTGTGTTGCTGCTGCCGCTGCTGTTTGTTGCAAACGTTTAGAGTGCCAGTCCAACCTAGGGAACTGTGTGTGGTGGATACGAGTACCGCCTTATTCAAGTCTCATGTTTTTGAGAGAACATTTTGCCACATTAACCCGGTTTATTTCCTTAAAAATAACATTTGGGTGAAAATGTTCTTGTTTTTGTTGTTGGGCGGATGTACTGATGATAGTCGAGATAAACTAACGAAATGTGAACACATCAAATTACATATGTATTTAATATGGCTAAAGTGAATAAACAAATGTACATTGATGTATATTCATGTTGGTGGAATTTTCACATTTGATATGTATTTACAGTTGTACAAGAGTAGGAGATAACTGAAAATAGCTGTATGTGATGAATTAACTGTTATTTGTTTCCGTTGAAGATTTACTTGTGCTATTAACATAAATTTGTGAGGGAATATATTTGTACCAAGCAGGGAATTCTAAATGCAGAATAATTAATGTCCCAAGGGATATTAAACTGTGAGGAGGATATAAAGTTTTTCCACACAGGATACTTGATTGATTGACTGAATTGCAAAGTAGAAAATTTACCATTAGGGTAAACTGTAACATTTATGGTAAACTGTAATGGAAGGGTTGGGACTTTGCAAATGTCGCTCGACTGGTGTACGTCTAGTATAGAAATTTATAACTGTCTTTGAAGTTGTCCAACTATCGATGTCTGTTCATTGGATAAATGATTTATCTCTCCGTTTTATTTGAGTTTGATAAATTTATATCACATTATACAAAATTTATAATTTTTCAAAATATAAGTTTTGGCCCAGTTTGGAATCTCTATTCATTTGATGTCTCTCTGATGCTGCAGAGCGTCAGGAAGAAGAATGCAACGATTTGAAGCACGACCAATAACATTCAGAGGTGTACCTATTAATAGAATGTACTAATAAAAATAGTGTAAAATCGTTGGACTTTTTTGAAGAAGAGTCATGTTCATTCAAGCTTATTTTTCCAGATATAGCAGGCAAAAGGGTCATATATGTCATACAAACAAATAAAAAAGTGTCAGTCGGAGTTGCCTTGCGGAGATATACGTTAAAAAGAAGTTTTATTATTCGATTTTTTAAGGTCTAACAATTGACCATCCCTGGAGAGATTCCAGAGGAGGTTGCTCATCTTAGAATTTGATGTAGGTTTGGAAAAATAATTCGAGTTTGGATCAAATCTGGCATTCCATTATATTGAATTATTGACACTTTGTAGGGAAGGCACCATATGGAGTGGACCAATGGGTCCCGCATTTAAGATTGACCTATGTAAGGTAAATATATTGTCATTTACAAACTTTGGCTAAAATTGTATATTCTGTTAGCTGATATGTACAAGTGTTTAAAATGTTTATCCCTGTGAGGGGGTACTAGATGAAGTGGACCGTTAAGGGTCATCTTTAAACGTTATACATGTATGGCTAAAAAATTAGCTTGTGCAAAGTTTAGTTCTAATATATTATAAATCTCATTTTAATCAAAATTTCGACCATTTTGTGTGAAAGAAATATTTCGATATGTACATTTGGCATCAAATCGGACATTCCACCACATTTTTATTAGTTTAAGAACTTTTCAAAATTGTTACCCATTGGGGGTTAGCTATCGGAAGAATTGGACTGAACTATCTTAGGATTCTGTCTAATCTATGTAAAAATATTACGGTGACCAAAATTTGGATGAAGAAAACTTCGTTTCATAAACTTTTGATTGTTTCAAAATTTTGACCATTTGTGGGGAAGGTACTAGAATGAGTGGACCTATAGGTTCGGTCTAAAGTTGCTTTTGAATCAGATGATCTGTTCGCAAGATATCATAAAATACATTTTGAGCACAGTTTTAATAATTTTGTGGAGGGGATGTCAGAAAGAATGGTCCTATTTGTTCATCTTCGAACATGATTTGAGTTTATTAGGACCAATTTGTCTCATCTTAGGAATTGATCTAGGCTTGGAAAATTGTATTGACCACGATGACACTCCTGAGGAAATTAATTCACATTATTTATTTTTTCTAGCAACTTTATTTCACATATCCACCTCTTTTGAAGATCGCTGCAGACCTTAAAATAATGCTTCCAATATGTACTGCTTAAAAAGGAATTTTTTGGGAAAAAAATAACTAAAACCAGTAAGGAAAGTAGTAAAGTCGGACTGGGCCGACTATACCCTTCACCACTTTGGGTATATTGCGCATATGTCAATGTTCCCTCGAAGCAACATAAGCATGTGTTTCTGCAAACTGTGAACAATTTAATTTCATTCGGGCAGATTTAGAGTCGTCTGCAGGCCATAGGACAAATTTATGGAAAACGTTTTATAGCAGAATTGATACACGCTATTCGGCAAGCCGCACTGTTAAAAATTTAATTTCAATCAGACACCCATTCGAAATACATATGGAAGCAGATGCAGCCCATCTGCTCCAATTTCAACAAAACGCAATAACGTCATTCAAGTCTCAATTTGATACATTATTCAAAATTTCCGTGTTAATCGGACAAACATTAGGAGTTTGGAGAGCCATTTATATAAAATCAGACGGATATATATGAGTATGGGACAGCTATGTAGAAATCTGAACCGATCCTAAACTTACTACACATCATTCTAAACACAATTCAGGGAGCTATATCTAAATCTGAACCGATTTTTCCCAATTTCAATAGTTTTCGTCCTTGGGCCAAATAAGTGACCTATGCCAAATTTCACCCAATTCGGATCATAAATGCGACCTGTACTTTGTTTACAATTTAATGTGGACAGGCAGACGGACGGACATGCATAAATCGACTTAAAAAGTGATTCTATGCATATTCTCAAAAGGAACCATGTGCCTATCTCGTTTCTTTTTGCCTGTTACAAACATATGCACAAAGACATAATACCCTACAACAAAGTGTGGTGAAGGGTATAATAATAACAATAGCAAAATTGTGTCGTTTAATGGTCTACTTGCTTGATTGAATATGGTTGAAATTATAAATAGAGAAACGTGGGTTCCCCGTAATAATTCCTTTTTAAGTAAATTCGTACTTGAAACATTATTAGGGCAAAAACGAGAGCAAAATTATAGTAATACTAACAAATATGTTTTACCTTTTTCTTGTTGATCAATTCTTTCCACAGTGAAAACTGATTTTTATTGAGCCAATAAAACCTTTTTCTACATTTTTGTTATTATTTCCTACAATAAACTCCACAACAATAAGGACTTTATCACTCCTTTCAAATATCGGCTTTAAAAAAGAAAACCACTTAAAACAATCTAATTCACACATCTACACCTTCAACCTTTTCTTCCTGAAATTGTATCTATTTTTTATGTACATACGAACGTATTTGTAAAAAACGTAAAAAAACCTCGTATATTTTACTTCCAGGAAATGAAAAAGAAATACTCACACCCACATACAAACCCCTTTAGAGTCTCATTTTTTTGATACATCTTCCTTCCTCCATTGTAAAGTGTCTGTATTCACATTTCAAAAGAAATACAATGCGCGAGTATTTGTTTCTTTTCTGCCATTGAAATGTTGGAAATTTCCACGTAGCCAGCTTTTGTGTGTCAAGCCATATTTGATGCCACCTCATATTGACAAGGATTACAATCTCAATACAATAATGGTTTGTCATAAAAGGCTTGCCTTTTTACAGAAGCAAAGCAGTTCGAAGAGACATATTAAAATATCCTGACAATTTTGTCCTTTGAAAAGCTATTTCTTTTGACAGAATCAAATTAAAACGGAGGAAAGAATTTCAAAAAATTAAAATCAATAAAAAATTTCAGAATAATAATAACAGAGAGTTTCGATATTGTTGAATTTAATCGCTTTAAGATATACGAAGTTGAATGTATGAAATGTAGCAAAAATAAATATTAAATTTAAAGGAATAGACGGATATTAGAAGAAAGTATTTTCCGTACATAAGTACGCTGAAGACTAATATAAAATAAAATACATTTTTGGATATTACATTCATATTTTTCAACCTGAGTGTCTATAGTTTGTTATTTCCTGGCATAATATAAATATCCTTATCGATTTTAGGTATTTTGAATTACGACTTCATGGTAAATGGTATACACATTTTTGCTCTCTACAACATCTGTTCTATTGAAATGCGTATGATTGATAGCAATGCGTGTACGTGCTGGTGTTCAAGTTAGAATACATATTTATTCTCTAAAATCCAAAGAATCCCACACCAAATCTTATAAATCCAATTGTACTTCTATCATTTGAACTCCTTCAAAAATATGCTCTTCTCATGATGTGCACTCGAGAGAGATGTAAACACGATACAGGTCACCATTATGGACCAATCTTTACGAAATGTTGCATGTAGGAATGGTTTTGGTCAATAAAGACCCCTATTGTTTTTGGCAAAGTTCGGTAATTATTTAGGGGATATAATGGACCAAAAACATTTTTTTGACTGCTTTTCTGGCCGCAATTACGGCCTAAACATCGCGAATTTTTACATGAAGAAGGGGATCGGGCCAAAGAATAAGCATGCCTGTTTTGATAAAGATTGGTCAATATTTACCGGTTCAAATGGACCCTGACTTTTGCCGAACATCACAACATAACCCACGGTGAAGGGAGTCTGGACAATAATTAGAAGGGCTGTACTGAAAATTAGTAATATTTGTTGACCTCTAGTTGGTCAAGATGGTTCAAGTATCGCGAAATATTATCCATGCTCAGAATATAGAACCACAAAAAGTTAGATTTTTGTGGAAGTTGTGTAGGGTATCATATGATCGGCCCGTTTGACTATACTGCTCCGCTCACTGGTTATTTTTGTTCTCTACTACAGATTTTGCACATTCCGCTCTAAACTGTTTGATTTTGTTTTGTATTGAGATGCGTATGATTGATTTCAGCACGTATACGTTCCGGTGTTCAACTGAGAATATTTAAGATTCAACAGAAGGCGTGGATTTTTTAAAAAAATATTGTTAAGGCTCAACTCAAGGCGTGGATTTTTTAAAGAATATTTTTAAAGCTCAACACAAGACGTGGAATATTTAAGGACTAGGTTTTAAGGCTCAACATTAGGCGTGGATTTTTTAAAGGCTAGTTTTTAGGATCAACATTAGGCGTGGATTTTTTTAAAGGCTAGTTTTTAGGATCAACACAAGGCTTGGATTTTTTAAGGACTAGTTTTTAAGGACTAGTTTTTAAGGCTCAACACAAGGCGTGGATTTTTTAAGGACTAGTTTTTAAGGCTCAACACAAGGGGTGGATTTTTTAAGAACTAGTTTTTAAGGCTCAACACAAGGCGTGGATTTTTTAAGGACTAGTTTTTAAGGCTCAACACAAGGCGTGGATTTTTTAAGGACCAGTTTTTAAGGCTCAACACAAGGCGTGGATTTTTTAAGGCGTGGATTTTTTAAGGACCAGTTTTTAAGGCTCAACACAAGGCGTGGATTTTTTAAGGACTAGTTTTTAAGGCTCAACACAAGGCGTGGATTTTTTAAGGACTAGTTTTTAAGGCTCAACACAAGGCGTGGATTTTTTAAGGACTAGTTTTTAAGGCTCAACACAAGGCGTGGATTTTTTAAGGACTAGTTTTTAAGGCTCAACACAAGGCGTGGATTTTTTAAGGACTAGTTTTTAAGGCTCAACACAAGGCGTGGATTTTTTAAGGACTAGTTTTTAAGGCTCAACACAAGGCGTGGATTTTTTAAGGACTAGTTTTTAAGGCTCAACACAAGGCGTGGATTTTTTAAGGACTAGTTTTTAAGGCTCAACACAAGGCGTGGATTTTTTAAGGACTAGTTTTTAAGGCTCAACACAAGGCGTGGATTTTTTAAGTACTACTTTTTAAGGCTTAACACAAGGCGTGGATTTTTTAAGTACTACTTTTTAAGGCTTAACACAAGGCGTGGATTTTTTAAGTACTACTTTTTAAGGCTTAACACAAGGCGTGGATTTTTTAAGTACTACTTTTTAAGGCTTAACACAAGGCGTGGATTTTTTAAGTACTACTTTTTAAGGCTTAACACAAGGCGTGGATTTTTTAAGTACTACTTTTTAAGGCTTAACACAAGGCGTGGATTTTTTAAGTACTACTTTTTAAGGCTTAACACAAGGCGTGGATTTTTTAAGTACTACTTTTTAAGGCTTAACACAAGGCGTGGATTTTTTAAGTACTACTTTTTAAGGCTTAACACAAGGCGTGGATTTTTTAAGTACTACTTTTTAAGGCTTAACACAAGGCGTGGATTTTTTAAGTACTACTTTTTAAGGCTTAACACAAGGCGTGGATTTTTTAAGTACTACTTTTTAAGGCTTAACACAAGGCGTGGATTTTTTAAGTACTACTTTTTAAGGCTTAACACAAGGCGTGGATTTTTTAAGTACTACTTTTTAAGGCTTAACACAAGGCGTGGATTTTTTAAGTACTACTGTTTAAGGCTTAACACAAGGCGTGGATTTTTTAAGTACTACTTTTTAAGGCTTAACACAAGGCGTGGATTTTTTAAGTACTACTTTTTAAGGCTTAACACAAGGCGTGGATTTTTTAAGTACTACTTTTTAAGGCTTAACACAAGGCGTGGATTTTTTAAGTACTACTTTTTAAGGCTTAACACAAGGCGTGGATTTTTTAAGTACTACTTTTTAAGGCTTAACACAAGGCGTGGATTTTTTAAGTACTACTTTTTAAGGCTTAACACAAGGCGTGGATTTTTTAAGTACTACTTTTTAAGGCTTAACACAAGGCGTGGATTTTTTAAGTACTACTTTTTAAGGCTTAACACAAGGCGTGGATTTTTTAAGTACTACTTTTTAAGGCTTAACACAAGGCGTGGATTGGATTTTTTAAGTACTACTTTTTAAGGCTTAACACAAGGCGTGGATTTTTTAAGTACTACTTTTTAAGGCTTAACACAAGGCGTGGATTTTTTAAGTACTACTTTTTAAGGCTTAACACAAGGCGTGGATTTTTTAAGTACTACTTTTTAAGGCTTAACACAAGGCGTGGATTTTTTAAGTACTACTTTTTAAGGCTTAACACAAGGCGTGGATTTTTTAAGTACTACTTTTTAAGGCTTAACACAAGGCGTGGATTTTTTATGGGAAGTGTGTATATATGTACACACTTCCTGCATTGCGAGTCCTTGTTCAGTCCATGTCATTCTCCTTTTGCCGTACTCTTCCTTATTCGCACTCTTTCGAATAAAACAACAGTCATCGTTTTCATGTTAAAACAGTGTCAAGCCATAAGTGTTTAGCCGAGTCAAAAGGGCATTGTATTTGTTGAGCTATTGTCCTCTCTGTTGAATGTGAACGTAATCTGCTCACGTTCACATTCAACAAAGAGGATAAACAATGGATATATTTGGGATTATATTCACAATTCTCAGAAAAAACATATTAATTGTGTGAATGTGCTGTGAAATGAAAATACAATCGTGAAAATTAATTTAATTTTGCTCCGAAGGGCAAAAAAACTTAACTTCAATTATTTTGATAAATTAATTCTAAAATTGATTATTATTCTCACGTAATAATAAGTTTCACATATTTATATTTGTGTAGGTATTAATTAAATGCTATTATAAACATTTGCTTTCGATAAACCAAAAGAAGTAGGGAGGGGTTTACGGTTATAACTAACATATTAATTTCCTAGTTTGATGTCTTCTTTCACACCAAATTGCAATAACTAATTTAATTTCAATAAAACTTTTAACATAAATTTTCAAAACGTAATATTAACAACTAACAACAACTACAACAATTTAATGTACATCTAACAAAACAACAAGTATTTCCAGTTTACTGGCCGACCACCAAACTACAAAACGCATCATCATCAATTCATGGAATATTAATTGTAGAAGTTTTCCACCCTTCCTTCATCAATCGATTGTAAAAGTTTGCCGAAAACAAAAGGACACCTGCAAAATAGTTTCCATTGGCAAAAATTGCATTCACATACACACACACAAACGCACTCACCACAACAGCAACGACTTCAATTACACTTAATATCCATGGCAACATACATTTTGCAATAACATTAGCACCTAACAACAAATTTCCAAATTTCCAGATGTAATTTCAGGGTATTTGTGGAAATTAATTAACTAAATATTATTGAATTACTAGTAATATGATAATTAATGTAGAACCTGTTTGGATATTTAATTTTGGGGAATGAAAAATTCCAAATTCGTATTAGGCCATGAATTTCTTGAATTTCGGATAGTCTATAATTTTTTGAAAAATTATGGTTGATGTACCAGAAGAATTGGATTGATATTCTCCATGTTTGAACTTGAAATTACCAAATATTCATCGATTGCAGCCTATGAATATTAGCAAGGTTTACCAACATACTAATTTTTACCAAACAAACAGGCCACAATCTGTTTCGAAGAGCTTTTTTCACGAAAAACTTCGGAGACCCACATGGTCGATTGCTACATTGTTTCGGGTTCATACACATAGATCCATGATGCGTCGTTTGTGCTGAACTTACGCGAACATTTTTTGAGGAATTGACAACCAACGAGAACAAACGTTTTTTAGGGTCATGTGTTCGTTCCAGACCGAATGTATAATGGTGAAAAATATCTCATTTTACCGAAAGATGCCTGGGACTTTGAAGAGTTAAAAAACATTATCGATATAGGTTGGCTCTAATGTGGAAACATTTTTTTTATATTTATGTTTTTATACCCTTCTCCACACTGTGGTACAGTATTTTTTGTTTTTTGACGAACCCTATTTAAATTGGGAAAAATCGGTTCAGATTTCGATATAGCTCTCGTATATACTTTCGTCCGATTAATGCACCAATGCCCCTATATATCTTTCGAATTGCACGAAATTTTGCACAGCGTAATAAATTAGCCCCAGAATGATGTGTGCTGAGTTTCATGAAAATCGGTTCAGATTTAGATATAGCTCTCATATATGTTTTCGTCCTATTAAATGTAAATGGTGCGCCAAAGTCCCTATATATCTTTTGATTTGCACGAAATTTGGCACAGTGTAATGAATTAGGTCTAGAATGGTGTGTGGTAAGTTTCCGAAATTCGGTATCAGATTTAGATATACTAGTTCCCATATATATGTTCGTCCGATTTAATGTAAATGGTGCACCAAAGTCTCTATATATCTTTCGATTTGCACGAAATTTGGCACAGAGTAATGAATAAGGCCTTGAATGATGTGTGCTGAGTTTCATGAAAATCGGTTCCGATTTAGGTATAGCTCCCATATACAGTTTCGTCCGATTTTATGTAAATGGTGCACCAAAGTCTCTATATGTCATTTGGTCTAGAATAATGTGTGTTAAGTTTCCTGACAATCGATTCAGATTTAGATATAGCTCACACATATTTTTTCGTCCTATTAAATGTAAATGGTGTACCAAAGTCCCTATAGAACATTCGATTTGCATGAAATTTGGCATATCGTACTGAATTAGGTCTAGAATGATGTGTTTTAAGTTTCCTGAAAATCGGTTCAGATTTTGATAAGGTAAATGGTGTACCAAAGTCCGTTAATATCTTTCGGTTTGCACGAAATTTGGCACAGCTTATTGAATTAGGTCTAGAATGATGTGTGCGAAGTTTCATGAAAATCGGTTCAGATTTAGATTAGCTCCCATATATATTTTCGTCCGATTTAAGGTAAATGGTGTACCAAAGTCACTTAATATTTTTCGGTTTGCATGAAATTTGGCACTGCGTTATGAATTAGGTCTAGAATGATGTGTGTTAATTTTCCTGAAGTCGTTGAAATCGGTTCAGATTTAGATATAGCTTCTATATCTGCTCAAATGAAAAAATTAGTATAGGTTGCAGAATGACATGTTTATGGATCCAATTTTATTTTGCTGGTCCTTTCAAAATGCGACGTCTATTAGAATTTATCTGTTGAATATACCCAAAGTGGTGATGGGTGTCATATAGTCGGCCCCGTCCTACTTTACTACTTTTCTTACTGGTTTATCTTTGCAGAATATTGTCGACTGACTACTATTTGTTCGAATAGACTATGGCGATTTTACTTGTTCAAGGTTTTCAACGAGAACTATTGCATGTGTATCCTCATATGTACTTTGAGATCAGAGTATCGCCCTTTAGAAATTTTATGAACAATCGATATATGTCTTCTTTTGTAATTTGGACTAGGCGAAGCATGACTGAAATACCCAAATTATTAATATGTTTATAAGCATACATTTAATTTATTTCCCCCTCCTCAGAGTATAAATGGGTTCTATTCAACCACTTAATTATTATTTTTCCCAATTATTTAGCCTATTGAAATCATTTATTTTCCCTCAAATAGGATACAAAAACTTAATTATCTCCCCAACTAATCCGCACATCCAGTGGATGAGAATTCATCATTAAATGCCAGGTTGCCAAATCATTTCATTAATTAATAAAAAAAAATCACGTCGAGTATTTGCTTCGCTCTACGATAAACGAATCGAACACTTGAGAACTAAAAAAAAGAAAAACTAGAATAGCAAAAACCAATCACCAACGACAATAGCATCAAGAACTTTTGCTAATAGCAATCACTTTTTATTCCCATTCCATTTTCATTTGCACTTTGGCTATAATCTCGAAAAAAAACATTTTAATTACTTACTGACACTCTCTTAACAGCAGCACCCAACTTATTTTTCATTTATCAGCTATTAATATGGCCAATGGGGAAGTTTTTAATAGAAAAATACGAATAACGAGAAGAATAGAAGAGAAAGTGCACGAAACTAAATAACAATTGTAACACTAAGCCTTTGTTTAATTAGAGAAAATAGTTTTAAGATTTTGCTTCCGAACGTGGCAAGTAAATCTTTACTGTTTATTACAATAGTTTTATGGGTTAATTAATTTCAGCCGACAAAAGGTAATGATTGCAGATGTTGTCAAGATAATTGGTTGTCCGGTTGCCAATGGTTGGTGCATCTTGGCTACCGTCTGCACTTTTAACCTTTACTCCCCTATGTCTCCATAGAACGATGGACACACATTAATAAAGTAAGAAAATCTTAACGAATTATAGCTGTCTGTCTACCTTGTCGATGTCGTTTACACTTGGGTATGTGTGTGTTAGTGTGGAAAGCATAATGTGGGGATAGAGATGAGAAAAAATAAAGGGTACTATTTGCCGAAAAAATCCAAAGGCTATATAGGCGTGGATTTCTAAAAAATACTTTTTCCAATGGGATCTTTTTATAGAATGGTTTTCCAAAGGCTATTAGATATATAGGTGTTTTTTTAAAAAAATATTTTACCAAAGACAATATAGGCGTGGATTTTTAAAGAATATTTTTCCAAAGGCTATAGAGGCGTGGATTTTGTAAAGAATATTTATATATATATATATATCTTGACATGTGTGTCCGTCCGTCCGTCTGTCCATTATAATTTGTAAACACGATACAGGCCACAGTTATGGACCAATCTTCACGAAATTTTGCATGTAGGATGGGTTGTGGCCAATGAGGATTCATCCCCTAAATATTAACCGATCTTTTGGAAAATATCGGTTAATATTTAGGGGATGAAATGGACCAAAAACTTTATTTTTGTCGGTTTTTCTGGTCGCTCCAGAAGCCGCAATTATGGTCCAAACACCGCGATTTTTTCATGGAGAAGGGAATCGAGCCAAAGAATAAGTATACCTGTTTTGATGAAGATCGGTCAACATTTAGCGGGTCAAATGGACTTAGACTTTGTGTGAAAAACTACAGAATTTGCATTCTATGTCGTATATATTTGCCATTGAATGTCTTAGACGCGAGAAGTTGATTGTATATTCAAAAGGAGTAGTTGACCTTTACCAATAATATGGTCGTATGTATTCGGATGTGAGAGTTACACATAAATATTTACGGGTGCTTACATACTGAGATATTATTTAGTAATCTATTACCACACTAGAGGGCGCAGATTGCTTGAAATTTTCCATGAGATTCCAGTTATGGTCAATGACAACGCCTATAATTTTCGGTGATGATCACATAATCATTTTGGGATGAAAACTTAGTTTTTGTGTTTTTTCGAGTCGATCTATAGGCCACAATTGAAAGCTGAACACCACAACACAACCCACGGTGAAGGGAATATGAAAAAGTAATTAGAAGCACTGAATATAAGTAATATTCGGAAAATAGGTCAGTGTAAGGAAAAGGTGCTGTTGACCTCTAATGGGCCAAGAGAGTGCAAATATCACGAAATATTGTCCAGGCTCGGAATAAACACCAGCAGAATGTTAGAGTTCCGTGGTAGTTGTGTAGGGTATCATATGGTCGGCCCCGTCTGACTATACTGCTCCGCTTACTGGTTTTTTCCTATGGCAATATAGGCGGGGTGTTTTTTAAAGAATATTTTTCCAAAGGCATTATAGGTGTAGATTTTTTATAGAATAATTATTCCCAGACCCACAACAAACTGTACCTAGTATAACTTTTAACTGTACGTTTTCCCCTAACTGTCAATATATTCTTAACTACGTTATTAACTCTACTCCTGTGTACATTAATGTAAATTAAGTTCTCTGTAATTCAATGTAGATGAGTCCTGGTTTACAGTTCTCTATAAACACACTCATATACAAACATATTTCATTAAGACGATTTGGAAAGGATTTGTTCTAGAAAACAGCTGTGAATTCATGTTCAAATATCTCAATAACATTTTAAGAGAATGAAGGAGAATCATAGTAGTTACAGTGTCTAAAAAGAACGAAAATGTTAAGAAGGTTCTCATTGCTTACAAATGTGATTAACATTATATTTTCTCCCAAATTCTGTGGAAACCTTGAAAATGTGTACCTGTCGTCGTCAGTAAGTTAGTTAGTTGTTGAACGTCTGTCCACATGGTACCATGATGCGTATGTGTAACATTATTTTCACAACATAACAATAAATTATACGACATACCGAACTGAAGACATGAATCAGCGTGCAAAATTTACACAGACAGAAATTGACATTTTATAAACAATAAATGAAAACGCTGTTGTTGATGGTATTCCCAAGAAATCAAAACACAAATATAAACAAAAATATGTTTATTTTTCCAAGTAAACATTCACACATACAGAATTATGGCAACTTTTAAAGAAAAGCATGACATGAAAATCGCTGATGGAGAACACAGTAATGACAATTCCACACAATATTCTATTTCATATTCTTTTAAATACGCCACGCCCAATGATATTTAATAAAAATAGAAATATAAATATTGTAGTTTTTGCCAAAATATTCACGAATCTTGATAAGCTATTAAAAGGTGCTCCTAGGAGAAAACTCATGTAATGATAGGACCTTGAATATACTGAAAAAGACGTTTTATGGGGCTATACCAAAACGGGGAACAATATTAATCATTTTCAGTAGTGAAATCAATTTTATTACACAAATTTGGGGTTACCGTTATTTTTAGGAATGTGCTATAAATGAAAACACAATACAAAGATACACCAAATTTAATTGAAAAACGTGTCCAAAATGCTGAATATAGGGGGTACCGTTATATAGGGGCTAACCTTAAACTTGAGTCAATATTAATAACTTTTTGGTACAGATATGTGTTATTCAATGTAAACTCAAAATACAGCCAATTCGTCTAATATCGCCAAAATACGGAATATTGGGAATATATATGGGCTACACTAAAACGTGGACCGATATACCCCATTTGCAATACCAAACATCCTAGGACTAGTACTAGCAATGTCTGTGAAAAATTTGAGAGCTCCATATTAAATATTTAGATATCTTTCATGATGTCAACAGACGGTCTCGCATAAATCAACAAAGAATTTTATTCTGATCAAAAATATATATACTTTATGGGATCTCCGGTGAATGTTTGGAGTATTGCAAATGGAATGTCAAATTTAATATATACTCCACCTTATGGTGGAGGGTATAAAAATCAAAGTTCTGTTCATAGAAAAAAAATATTCTTAAAATATTCCACGATTGAGTCCTTTCAAATTTCTGTTCTTAAAATTTTTACGCTTTAGCTGATCGTCAAAAAAATTCATTTCTTAGCACACATTATTATATGCACAATTCAGTACGCCATGCCAAATTTTTTGCAAATCGAAAGATACACAGGTTCTTTGATGCACCAATTACCTTAAATCGGATGAAGAAATATATGGGAGCTATATCTAAATCTGAAACGATTTTCACGAAACTTTGCCCACATCATTTTAGACTTAATACAGTACGCTATGCCAAATTTCGCAAATGGAAAGATATATAGGGACCTTGGTACACAATTTACCTTAAATCGGACGAAGATATATAAGGAACTATATCAAAATCAGAACCGATTTTCACGAAACTTAACACACATCATTCTATACCTTATTCATTACTCTGTGTTACATTTCGTGCAAATCGAAAGGGAATTTAATGGATTATTTACCTAAAATCGGGCGAAACTATATATGGGAGCTATATCTAAATCTGAACTTAACACACGTCATTCTGGACCTAAAAAAATATTCTTAAAATATTCCACGATTGAGTTCTTTCAAATTTCTGTTCTTTAAATTTTTACGCTTTAGCCGGTCGTCAAAAATATTCATTTCATTTCGTTTATTCCACATGTAATACAAGGCTATCAAGTCCATTAATGAACAGAATTACAATATACATCGTACACAATTAAATTTACCTTAAAAGATAGAGCTACTCCACAAAAAATCCATTAGATTTTTTTAAATCCATTCTTTTTTTGATCCAGGCTCTGGAGTCATTTGAAAAAATTTCATTAAAAATTCACAGTTTTTTTGGTTTCTTATGTCCCCCAATATTTATGATATTTTAAACTAAGATGTTTTAAATTAAAAATGGTATACATCGGTCCACGTTTCCGTATATAACGGTTACCGTCTCATTCTCGGAATTTACAATAGCTCAATTTTCCACCCGAACGTGAAATTCAGGGTTCTTGGAGGTTAAAAACTAGTTTTGTAAACAATCGTGAATTTAGGTTACAGTTTTGTCATAATCCCCCATACAAGGATTTTAGTCTGGGCGCCCAATTTATGGATTTACTTGTTATTAATAGCATTCAACTATTAATATCATAAATTCTTCAAATAAAATAAAACATATATTACATTTAACAAATGTGTGTGTGGTTTTCTCTTTCCAGGTCTTGTGTTTCTTAGGCTCAGTATGATTGCATAAGGTACGTTTTCTCACATATTGTTTGGTTGAACACATTGCAAGTTATTATTAATAAGGCATATCTTCACTGATATCGAATAAACAAAATATTTTCATAATTGTGAATCTTTTCTTGAAATAAATACCAGAAGACGAGGTTTTCTGACCTCCAAATATTCTACAGAAAATGTCATTCATTTAGGGTCCTCAAATGCAATAAATCTAAATTCGTATATTTGTATATTTGTATGGTTATTTTCCACATTTAACGATCTTTGCTCAGATAATGTTATATCTACGAACTCTAAAAAAATATGGAATAAATTGTACAATATTTGTCGCAATATTTACCATAGAAATCTATATGCTAAACATGCTACTAACATTTATTCAGAGGAATAATGCGCCAATGATAATAGTTAATAGTTTTAAAATTGTAAAACATCCAACGACTCTTACGCTAAAGCTTTGGAGAGAAGCGGGAATTTTGGGCATTTCCCCTGCTATTTTCTAGTTTTGCAGAAAACGAGAACATATATTATTTCCTTCGAAAGTTTTTCTCCAAGGAGTATTATTTTCCCCAGCGTAAACGTATGTTTTTCTAGTAACATTTTTCAAAAGAAAAACTTTACAGATTCTATTGTAATTCTATTGTAAATACCGTAGCCTTTTGAAAGAACTTTAAATGAACTTTAATTTGCATTTGTAGTGTTATGTCGTAGCAAATCTCGATACAACATATTTATAACAATCGTCCACTTTTGGGGTACTCCCCGATTCTATAAAGTATATATGTTCTTGATCAGCGTAAAATTCTATTACAATTTAAACATGTCCGTCTGTTATAATCACGAATTGAGATCTTTTGTCTACAGGCATATCAAGTTCGAAGATAGCCTTTTAAGCATAGCCCACATATACCTCCAATTTTCGTTATTTGGGGATTTTGAGCGCGTTTTTAACCGAATTCTCTGAAATTTGGCACTTTGTGTTGTTAGGTACAATCAAAAAATTATAAAAAATTAATTTCGGCCCATTAATTAGGTCCAAACATTTTTGTATTTATTTTTTTTATACCCTTCACCATAGTATGGAGGGTATATTAATTTTGTCATTCCGTTTGTAACACATCGAAATATTCGTTTCCGACCCTATAAAGTATATATATTATTGATCAGGGTAAAATTCAGGGTCCGTCTGTTGTAATCACGCTATCTTCTGAAGGAATTGAGATAGAGTGCTGAAATTTTGCATAGAGTTGTCTTTTGTCTGCAGGTAGGTCAAGTTCGAAGATGGGATATATCGGTCCACGTTTAGGCATAGCTCCCATATAACAGTACCTCCCAATTTTCGGTATTTTGGGGTTCTTGAGCACGTTTTTCAGCCGAACACGCTGAAATTTGGTACATTGAGTTCTTATTGGGTATTAAATGTCTCCGCAAAAAATATAAATATAGGCCCACTTTTTCTGGTAGCCCCCATATAACGGTACCTACCGATTTTCAGTATTTTGGGGGGTTATGATCGTATTTTTCCACCGAATTGTCTGTAGTTTAGTATTTTAAGTTCTTAATAGGTTCCAAATATCTCCACAAAAAATTATTTACATCGGCCCATTTTTTCGGGAAGCCCCCATATAAGGGTACCCCCAATTTTCGGTATTTTGGGGTTCTTGAGTGCGTTTTCCAACCGAATTCTCTGAAATTTGGTACATTGGGTTCTTATTGGGTACCAAATATCTCCAAAAATAAATAAATATAAGTCTATTTTTTCTGGTAGCTCCCATATAAGGTATATTGGGTTCTTAGTGGGTACCTACTAAAAACTTAAATATAGGTCCATTTTTTCTAGTAGCCCCCATATATAGGTACCCCCAAAATTTCGGTATTTTGAGGTCCTTGAGCGCGTTTTTCAACCGAATTCCCTGAAATTTTTTTTATATTTTGTAGCCGTATATGGTAACAAATCTCGCTACCAAAAATTATTAATAGTCAACCCCTTTTGGGGGTAGTCCCATATAACCCCATTTTTTATATTAAAATAATTATCTGATTTTTCCGCGTTTTGGGTTTGGTTCTAACACTCTGATGTAATCATTTCACCTGCGAAGGATATCGAGATAAAAAACTAGAACATACGGTTCGATAATGAACTATATGTGAACTATAGCCCGCATTTAGGCTTAGCCTTAGCCCCTGTGTGGGAGGTACCAGAAGGCATGGCCCGATATTCCCCAAATTCGGACTTGAACTAAGTTTGGAAGAAATAATAAGATGGGATGAAATCAATTTTTTTTGAAACGGATTTGGTCCAAAGAAACATTTGGTCTAGAACCAATATTTCGATGAGGCACATTTTCACCGTGTGAAAGTGTATACACACTAATTAGCCATAAGGCTGAGGGTATAATTTTCTATTACAAAATTATTGTTTACATAATCGGTTTGTAGAAATGTCGGTATAGGTCCATTTTTTGGTATGTTCCCTATATTTTCATTTCAAGTACCTGCCAGTATATCTATGGTGGAGGGTATCCAAAGTTCGGCCCGGCCGAACTTAACGCTTTTTCACTTGTTTATATTAAAATAGTTATCTGATTTGTTCTGCGTTTTGGGATTGGTTCTAAGACTCTGTTGTAATAATTTCACCTACGGAGGATAGAACATATGGTTCTATATATGAACCATAGCCCGGATTTAGGCCTAGGCCTAGCCCCTATGTGGGACGTACCAGAAGGAGTGGACCGATATTTCCCATCTTCGAACTTGAACAAAGTTTGGAATAAATAATAAGATAGGCAAAGTTTGGATGAAATCAAAATTTTCTTAAATGGATTTGGACCAAAAAACGTGGGGTCTAGAACCAAAAAAAGTGTATATTCATTAAAAATTGCTGAAATTTGTATTTGGTGTACATTATGGTTTACATAATCAGTTTGTAGAAAGGTCACTTTTTGGTATGTTCCCTTTATTTTCATTTCAAGTACCTGTCAGTATATCTATGGTGGAGGGTATCCAAAGTTCGGCCCGGCCGAACTTAACGCTTTTTCACTTGTTTTTGTTTGGCATAGAAATTCATTTTGGACAGACCGAGTTTCCACCTTAACCACCTTGACCTATATTGAATACATTTTCAGTAACCTAACTAAAAATTCTGATTTTAATTTTACAGCAATTAAATGTTTTAAATCGTACTAAATCTTGACAATATTATACTTGAATTTGCCTACTGTCAATATATCATTTACCGAACCAATTAAAGTTGATTTTTTGTTTGAAGCATTTCTTCCAATATCCTAAGAGGAAATACAAATATCTTTTGTTACTTAATTTGGCTTGAAATCCGACCTTCTATTGACCTTTAAATTGCACAGCACATATCTATAAACTACTAACTTTGACAAAAAGAACAATCTCTTGTTTCCATGGTGCAATGTGACAAAGCTGAAAGTGTCCTCGAAAACAAAAAGAAGAAGCAACACAAAAATTCAGACGAAATAAATTTATAATTTTAATCTTATGTGTTTTTTGTTTTTTTTTATTATTTTCTTGTCTTTGTGAATTTTATTTTTGCTGCTATTGTTTTTTAAGAAATATATCGTTAGCTAAAATGCAAAAATGCGTAACTAACAAAAACATAATTGTGTAGGAGAAGCAAAAAACTGTTTTGAATGAAAACTATAAACATGTCATGTGAAATGAAAAAGTATGCCCGGCAGGGTGATATTGCATATAACGAATAATAGACTATAATTTTTTTTTAACAAAATTAGTTATTTAGTTTAATGGCAGCCATAACAATTAAGTAAAAATTTGAATTTTTTGTTAGTTACGCCTTTTTGCATTTATCAAATAAACCCACTTGTAGTTACGTCTTTTTGTTTTTTGATAATAGAAGCTCCTTATTTGACCGCAGACGTGTAAAAAGTTGTCAACACATGTAGTTTATTGACATTCATAATATTCATTCAAAATGTCAATTTTCAATTTTTTGTTAGTTACCCTTTTTGCATTTTAGCTGACGATATATTTTTACTTTAGAATTTCTAGTATTTTATGATGAAATGAAATGCACTTAAACAAATAATAAAATATTTATTAAGTAAGTTGTGTAAAAATCATGTAAACAACGCCATAAAATATGATGGTAAACAATAACATTAAATATAAGAATAAAATGCCGGACGAGGCTGACTATATGATACTTTACACCTTTATTGTGTGTTTATTCTTATATTCTTTAAAAATCCACTCGAATTTTTGATCTTGAAAAAATGTTGTTTATAAATCCACGCCATTTTTGATCCTTTTAAAAATATTGTTTAAAAATTCACGCCTATTTTTGGTCCTTGAACGAATATTCTTTAAAAATTTACGCCAATTTTTGATCCTTTTAAAAATATTGTTTAAAAATCCACGCCTATTTTTGATCTTTGAAAAAATATAAAAGCCCTCGCCTATATTTGGTCCATGAAAAACTATGCTTTAAAAACCCACGCTTATTTTTGGTCCTTGAAGAAATATTCTTTAAAAGTCTTCAAAAAATGATTTTTAAAAAAATAAAGAATTTTCTTTCAGTGTATGAAAAGAAAAGTATTTTCCTATGTCACATTGTACAGAAAAACAATCTGGAAATGATTAACAATTTATCTTCTAAATTTCTACTTCTTCTCTCTTCTGTTTTAGTCATAAACTTTTCCTATCTGGATTCTACCATCAAGCATCCGGTGGTATTAACTTACCCGGTAGAGCGGTGAGCTCAACATATTTCAAATTGAAGCGAAAAGCTTCTTTGCTGTTTCATACTTTATGGAAGAAATACTGTGGCAGCAGCTAGGAATGTCCTTAAAGTTTCATTGAATTTGATGTAAAGGCTCTTAGCGTTCATATTTTCATATTTTCAAGTGAAAGAATCCTCATTTGAACAAAACACGAAAAACCGGGAACAAGAAAGAAGTTAAAAAAAACTCTAGTTGTTCTGAAGAAATTGTCGGCATTTAACAAAAACTAGTAAATAAAAAAGCGGTAAAAAGCGCTCTTGAATTGGTCATTACTGGAGCGTTTATAAATAATTAGTTATTTATTTCTGCTGCTGTCATATTTGTACAGGACCAACTGCCATAATGTGAAATTCATGCGAACGACAAACAAACAACAAATGGGTAGGTATTGAAACACGACATTTAGATGAAAGGCACTTAGCAGGCCGAAAAAGTACAAATTTTACAAACTAGACTGAAAATGTCATGACAACAATTAGACGAAAGATCGCAGAAAAATTGCTATTTGAAAAATTGTTATTTATTTAATTTCATGAAATTAGTCAACATATTTACTCCAAACAGAAATCAGAAGCTAAATTTTGACATTGAAAAGGGTTCGGGATTTTTTTCTTTAAGAAGGGAGGGTTTTGTTTTTAGCAATGAAGATGAGAAGCTAAATTCAGCATTAAGGCTAATCTCTTAAAGGTCTATGGAAAAATATTCTTTAAAAAATCTAAGCCACTGATAGCCTTTGAAAAAATATTCTTTAAAAAGTCCACGCCTCTGATAGCTTTTGAAAAAATATTCTTTAAAAAATCTAAGCCACTAATAGGCTCTGAAAAATATATTCTTTAAAAAATCCACGTCTCTGATAGCCTTTGGAAAATATTCTTCAAAACATCCACGCCTCTGATAGCCTTTGGAAAATATTCTTTAAAAAACCCACGCCTCTGATAGCCTTAGGAAAAGTATTCTTTAAAAAATCCACTCCTATGATAGCCTTTGGAAAAATATTCTTTAAAAAATCCACGCCTCTGATAGCCTTTGGAAAAATATTCTTTAAAAAATCTAAGCCACTTATAGCATTTAGACAAATATTCCTTAAAAAGTCCACGCCTCTGATAGCCTTTGGAAAAATATTCTTTAAAAAGTCCACGCCTCGGTTAGTCTTTGGAAAATATTCTTTAAAAATCCACTCCTCTTTTAGCCTTTGGAAAAATATTCTTTAAAAAGTCCACGCTTATGATAGCCTTTGGACATATATTCTTTAAAAAGTCCACGCCTCTGATAGCCTTTGGAAAAATATTCTTTAAAAATCCATCCTAAAACTAAATATTACATCGTTATTAAATATTTTTAAATATAAAAATAAATTCATAATAAATGTTAAAAACATTTTGTTTTTGTGTTTTTAAGAAAATGCAAAAAACAAAAATATCGCAAACTTTTAAATAAAATTCATGATATACATTTCAGTTCTATGATAAAAAATATCGTTAATGGATGTTATAATGGATACATTGACATTTAAGGGGACCCCCCCCCATTCTCGGGGTCAAAATTTTTGTTGGTATAATTCGAATCTACACTGATTAAAGAATGTCTCTACAAAATTTCAAGTGAAAATCTCAAGAACTGTTGAAGATATATCCGATTTATTGTGTCAGCATCAAGTGACGGCTGAAGGGCTTCTCAAACTTTAAACGCGTTTTTCTCTAAACATTTTTTGCGAATGGCGGGCACGATAACTCAAAAACTAATAATCCAATCGGTTCCAAATTTTGCAACGTTTCTCTGGGAGTGTATAGCTCTCGTATGAACTAGGATAAAGCCAATCGGTGAAGATCTTCCTTATTTTTAACTTGGTTTTTGGTAAAAATCCGCGATTTTTCAAAAATATTTTTTCAAAGGGCCACCATTTTCTTAATTTTAGAGCGAAGTCAATAATCCTAGTTCATACGAGAGTCAGACATGTACTCTTTCTAACACCGTTGGAATTTTCGGATTCCGATGTTCCAGTGAGGAGTTATCATGCCCGCCATCAAAAATAAGGACTTTTCTTTAATTACAAAAAACAACAACAAAACAGTAACAAAATTTTTTTGTAAATTATTTTTCTTCTCTTTTAAATCTTCAATTATATATGTGCAAAGTTACAAACCTTAACAAGCATTGGTATTGATTTACCAGCCCATTGAAAATCTTGAAAAAATAAAATCGAGAATGGGGGGGTTCCCTTAAATTAAAAATAAAAAAGAAAAACAAAACAAAACACAAATAAAGTCAATTATCAAATGGTTTCAATTGTGCAATTTGACTTGCTTTTTTGGGAATTCATTCACTCAACAGTCATTCACCGTCTGAAAAAGAAAAAAACAAAGAGCAAATTATTGCCTTTTAAAACAAAAGAATGATACGAAAATTAAAACACATTTACGATGCTCAGTACCCTTTTTTAGCTCTTTCAATTAATGCTGACTCCATTTGTAGATTCATTAAAAGAAGCCATGACTCTATAACAAACAGTGGAACCTTTTCCTACATAACCTATGCAATAAGACTTATTATTTCCCATGCTAGGAATGATTTTAAACATCACACCAACCCACCTTTGTTTCACTGTTTAGTCTCTCTCTCACACAAGCTAGCAGTCCTTTAACAAATTGACAAAGCTCTGGCATGCTGTGTCAGGTATATTCTTCACACAAGTAAATAAATTAAGATAAATTGGTTCCAAGTAGTAAAGAGAAAGTGGAAATCTTTAACAAAAGAATAATTTCAGCATCACCTTCCCCACGCCACCCTCATCTACACCTCATACCTGTGTGCTCCCATTTATGTCTTCATAAAAGTTCCACTGCAGATATTTGTTACAAATATTGGCATTATACAATTTTTAATTTTCCTTTTTAAAATCATTTAAATGGTAGAGTGCTAATAAAAATATTTAATTAGGACTATAGACCATTAATAAATATTAGCTGAATAGTCAGTCAGTAACTTGACTTGCTAGCGGAAAGTCGTGACGTGGAGAAGTGCAAATGTTTGCGTTCCTTATTTAGAAGATACTGAGTTATTCTTTGGAAATTCGGCTGATGTGACTTTTGTTTAACGTTTAGTTATCGTGAGCGATTTTTCATTATGCAGCATTTAATTATATTAAATAATATTAATTATTTGAAAGGAGATTTCCGAAATAAGAAGGCATTTAATTCACAAAGAGATATTTCCGCCACGACTATGAAGGTTTGGGGCAGGGTGTTTGTTCTTTAAAAAATAATTTTCCAAAGGCTTTATAGGCGTGGATTTTTTAAAGATTAATTTTCCAAAGCTATGTTGGCGTGGATTTTTAAAAGATTCACTTTCCAAAGGCTATATAGGCGTGGATTTATTAAAGAATATTTTTGCAAAGGGTTATGTAGGGGGTGATAGATACCAAGCAACGGTTCTGATTGATTTTAACATAGCTAAGCCCAGGCTTATTCAAGCATCTCGATATACACAAGACCAACTGGATTTCTCCTGATCGATCAACGAGAAATTAAATCGATCATGGTGTGATTGATGGAAGGCATTTATCCAGTGTTTAAGACGTTCGATCGATACGAGGATCGAAAATCTATTCGGACCACACCTTGTAGCAGCCAAGGTTCGCACTCGAATTATCGGGAGAAAAGGAGAGAGAAGAAACGTATTTTCAGAGAAAAAAGAAAGAACAAGAAAAACGTGGAACCTCAACATCCTGTGTCCCGTGCACAAAAACGGAGACAAGACGATATGTACCAACTATAGAGGAATATATCTCCTTCCCAATGTATATATAGTGATATACAGCTTGCTGTGTGAACCACTGAAGCCAATGGTCAATGACATTATTGGACTATACCAATGCGGCTTCAGACCTGGCAAATCCACCATTGACCTGGTTGTTCACTCTGCGCCAGATTCTCGAAAAGACCCGCGAAAAAAAACAACAACACATTCCACCTAGTCGTCGCCTAAAAATTCAGAAAAGTGACAGTTTGTCGTGTGACCTCTTTAACATCCTGCTGGAAAAGGTCATACGAGATGCAAATATGAACAGAAACTCACACTCTACAAGACGCTGATATTATCCGTGATGTTGTATGGAACCATGGGTACTTGCGCACGCAGATGAGACAGCTCTTGGAGTGTTTGAGAGAAAAATTCTCCGGAAGATCTATGGCCCGATCTGCGTCGACGGTGAATACACCGTCGAATGAACCATAAGCTATACCATATATTCTCTGACATCGAACTAGTCATACGTATCGAGCTGCAGCGACTACGTTGGCTAGGCCATGTTGTGAGAATGGATGAAGATGCCCTAGCTTAAAAGGTATATAAAAGCGAGCCAAGTGATGGTTGACGCAGAAGGGGAAAGGCCACAAATCCGATGGAAAGATCAAGTAGAAGACAACATCTCGAAAAATGGTCTTTGAAATTGGATGAGAAGAGCCCAAGACGACGCGCTTGGAAATCTGTTTTAGGCTCGGCTTATGGTACAACCGTTCTGTCATAAGCCAGCTAAGTAATATTTTAATGAATGTTTTTCCAAAGGATATATGGGTGTGGATTTTCTAAAGAATATTTTGAAGGCTATATAGATGTGGAATTTTTGAAGAATATATATAATTTTTTTTGTATCTGCTGAACATATTTTTTTCTACCACATACAACCTCATCATTAGCCACTATTTTAAGAGATAATTTGTAGCCAAATTATAAATGTTTATCATCAAGTTTATTAATGTGTGGCAATAACAATAAACATTTGAGATAATTTATCCTACTACTACATACACACAGCAAGATATGTCTATGTGAAACCCACACACCCATTTCTCAATTACATTAGACCGCAACCAATGTAAGGTAGACTCACAACTATATTATTGGAACCTAGAGAAACATTTTTTTATACAGGTGCCACCACATGATGCCACATTTTTGATTTGGGATTTCGTTGTTGTTGCTGCTCAAAGATAAATTAGATGTTTATACATAATTTGTGTTCACATAAATGTGTATACATACATAGATATGTCTGGGGATAAATTAAGTCATTGACCAAAATGATTATTGCCTGTTTTACAAAAGATAAAGTTTGTTTTTAGTTTTTGTTATAGTTGTTATAAAGTGTATATACAATGAAAGATATGTACATACATATGTGGTACATGAATATGTACATATGTGATACATGAATGAAGAAAAAATAAATATACAAAAGAAGAAGCTTAACATTCTGTCTAACCTTCAAAAAACACAACTTCTCAAAACATTTTATAAGAAGATTTAAGGTCAAGCCGTTGCCGTCCTCACTGCAATTTATTAGCAATGAAGTGGAAAATTATTTAAGCACCATTGTTGCGTTGCCTATGTCAATCTGGAATTATATGGAATACAATTTGTTAACAATAATGTCCTGAGGTAGGCAAGAGAAACCAGTGAGCGGAGCAGTATAGTCGGACGGGGCCGACCATGCGATACCCTACACAACTACCACGAACTCTAACTTTCTGAGGATGTTTATTCCGAGTCTGAGTAATATTTCGTGATATTTGCCCCCTCTTGTCCGATTAGAGGTTAACAACACCTCTTCCTTACTTTTTTCGAATATTCAGTACAGTCCTTCTAATTACTTGTCCAGATTACCTTCACGGTGGGTTGTGTTGTGATTTTCGGATTATACTCTACTCGAAAACACACAAAAAATTATGTTTTCGGTCCATTTCATCCCAAAATTTTAATCTGATCATCACCGAAAATTGTAGGCGTTGTTCTTGACCATAACTGGAACTTCATGAAAAATGTCAAAGCCATCAGCGCGATATTTCTCCCTCTAATATGGTAATGGGTTACTAAATAATATCTGAATATGTAAGCACATGTAAATATTTGACTGTAACTCCCACATCTGAGTAGATACATCACTATATTTGGTATCAATTTAAAGGCCAACCACTCCTCTTGGATATGCTATCAATTTCTGGGGTCTACATCCTCCAGGAGTAAATATGTATGCCATAGAATACAAATTTTGTCATTTTTCACACAAAAGTCAGGGTCCATTTGACCCGCTAAATATTGACCGATCTTTATCAAAACATGCATGCTTATTCTCTGACCCGATCCCCTTCTCCATGCAAAAATTCGCGGTGTTTGGGCCATAATTGCGGCCTCTGGAGCGACCAGAAAAACCGACAAAAATTTAGTATTTGGTCCATTTCATCCCCTAAATATTAACCGATCTTTTCCAAAAACAATAGGGGTCTTCATTGGCCAGAACCCATCCTACATGCAAAATTTCGTGAAGATTGGTCCATAACTGTGGCCTGTATCGTGTTTACAAATTATAATGGACAGACGGACGGACGGACGGACGGACACACATGTCTAGATCGACTCAGCTAGTCGAGATATGACGATCGGTATACTTAAAGGTGGGTCTAGGACCAATATTTCGCGGCGTTACAAACATTTGGGGCTGCACAAAGCTATAATACCCTGACAACATAGTTGTGTAGGGTATAAAAAGAAGAAGATTTTTTTCATTTTTCCAAAATAAAAACCAGTGAGCGGAGCAGTATAGTCGGACGGGGCCGACCATACGATACCCTACACAACTACCACGAACTCTAACTTTCTGAGGATGTTTATTCATAATATTTGCCCCCTGTTGTCCGATTAGAGGTCAACAACACCTCTTTCTTACTTTTTTCGAATATTCAGTACAGTCCTTCTAATTACTTGTCCAGATTACCTTCACGTTGGGTTGTGTTGTGATTTTCGGATTATACTCTACTCGAAAACACACAAAAAATTATGTTTTCCGTCCATTTCATCCCAAAATTGTATCCTGATCATCACCGAAAATTATAGGCGTTGTTCTTGACTATAACTGGAACTTCATGAAAAATTTCAAAGCCATCAGCGCGATATTTCTCCCTCTAATGTGGTAATGGGTTACTAAATAATATCTGAATACGTAAGTACCTGTAAATATTTGACTGTAACTCCCACATCTGAGTAGATACATCACTATATTTGGTATCAATTTAAAGGCCAACCACTCCTCTTGGATAGGCTATCAACTCCTGGGGTCTACATCCTCCAGGAGTAAATATATATGCCATAGAATACAAATTTTGCCCTTTTTCACACAAAAGTCAGGGTCCATTTGACCCGCTAAATATTGACCGATCTTTATCAAAACATGCATGCTTATTCTCTGGCCCGATCCCCTTCTCCATGCAAAATTTCGCGGTGTTTGGGCCATAATTGCGGCCTCTGGAGCGACCAGAAAAACCGACAAAAATTTAGTATTTGGTCCATTTCATCCCCTAAATATTAACCGATCTTTTCCAAAAACAATAGGGGTCTTCATTGGCCAGAACCCATCCTACATGCAAAATTTCGTGAAGATTGGTCCATAACTGTGGCCTGTATCGTGTTTACAAATTATAATGGACAGACGGACGGACGGACGGACGGACGGACACACATGTCTAGATCGACTCAGCTAGTCGAGATATGACGATCGGTATACTTAAAGGTGGGTCTAGGACCAATATTTCGCGGCGTTACAAACATTTGGGGCTGCACAAAGCTATAATACCCTGACAACATAGTTGTGTAGGGTATAATGACAAATGCATGACTTTTAAAGTGTGTCCTCCCGACAAATTGATTCAGATAGTCGCAGACAAATTGAATTCATTAATTTGCTCTCTATAACAAGGGAAGGCATTGTCGCGCACACGTGCAGTCACAGAGAACGCGAAATTTAACAACCACCAATCAGTCTCGTTTGAGCTGTTGATGAAGGCGGTTGTGCTGTCGCTTGTTTTCCTGATTTTGATCGTAGCAATGTATTATTGTATACGAAGTTGCTTGAGAGAGCAAACAAACATTGTGTCTGTGTGACCAAACAAATGCATATGTATGAGTTGCCTGACCCTGATTTATACCCTTCACCACACTGTGGTACAGGGTATTATGTCTTTGTGCATATGTTTGTAACAGGCAAAAATAATCGAGATAGACCCATGGTTCCTTTTGAGAATATACATAGAATCACTTTCTAAATCGATTTATGCATGTCCGTCCGTCCGTCCGTCTGTCCATGTTAAATTGTAAACAAAGTACAGGTCGCATTTATGATCCGAATTGGATGAAATTTGGCATAGGTCACTTATTCGGCCCAAGGACGAACCCTATTGAAATTGGAAAAAATCGGTTCAGATTTAGATATAGCTCCCATATATATATTTAACCGATTTAATGTAAACGGTCCCTATATATCTTTCGATTTGCACGAAATTTGGTACAGCCTAATCATTTAAGTCTAGAATGATGTCTGCCAAGTTTCGAGAAAATCGGTCCAGATTTAGATATAGCTCCCATATATAGTTTCGTCCGATTTCATGTAAATGGTGCCCCAAAGTCCCTATATATCTTTCGATTTGCACGAAATTTGACATACGTACTGAATTGAGCCTAGAATGATGTGTGGTAAGTTTCGTGAAAATCGGTACAGATTTAGATATAGCTCCCATATATAGTTTCGTCCGATTTCATGTAAATGGTGCACCAAAGTCCATATACATCCTTCGATTTGCACGAAATTTGGCATAACGTACTGAATTGAGCCTAGAATGATGTGTGCCAAGTTTCATGAAAATCGGTCCTGATTTAGATGTATCTCCCATATATAGTTTTGTCCGATTTCATGTAAATGGTGCCCCAAAGTCCCTATATATCTTTCGATTTGCACGAAGTTTGGTACAGCCTAATCATTTAGGTCTAGAATGATGTCTGCCAAGTTTCGTGAAAATCGGTCCAGATTTAGATAGATATAGCCCCTGTTATTATAGATTGATTTTAAGTAATTAACGCACCATATATATTTTCGCCCGATTTCAAGTAAATTGGACATCAAACTCCTCATGTTAGACAGATTGACATCAAAGTTTGCACATCGTACAAAATTGAGCATAAAATTATATAGTTGCGTTTTCTAGAAGTACAGACATAGCCCTACGGATGACCTATTTATATTTGTTTGAAGTCGATTTACATTCTTAATGGATAGATCTAGGTAGATTCACATTTAGATAAATATCACATATTTTATTTCATCCAATTGCATGATAATAGCCCTGTTAAATATACCCATAGTGGTGAAGGGTATCATATGGTCAACCCGTCCGACTTTACTGCTTTCCTTACTGGTTTTTATTTCAATTTTTATATTCAATTTTTTTCTGTAATAGGACTAAATGTTGAGATAAATTTTTAACGTTGCCTATTTAAATTGTTCATTAAATTTTTTTTTATCATTTTGTAATGATGATGATAAGAAATCATAAAAAAGTAAAGAGATATTTCAGTTTCCGTTGCAATGTCAAATAAAATCAAAAAAGTTTTGGAAAATAATTATATATTACAATTTAAGCAGTATTAAAATGCGAAGAGGTAAATATTTGATTAAACCCTCTGTAAGAAGAATTATATGTAAGACAATTTTCAGTCACAAAAATTCAAAATAAGGATTGCATTTTTAGGAGTCATAAGAAAGGTATTTAGAAGGAAATTATTTTAAATATAAGCTTTTAATTAAATGTAAATAATAACCAGTAAGGAATGTAGTAAAGTCGGAGGGGGTCGACTATATGATACCCTTCACCACTTTTGGTATATTCAACAGATGAATCCTAACAGACGTCGAATTTTCAGGTTAAGTTATACTAATTTCAGTACGTTTTGTGCATATCGGCCACATTTTGAGTTCTTGGTGCATCATGTAATTAAAATCGGCAGAAAATATATATATATAGGAGCTCTATCCAAATTTGAACCGATTTCAATACTTTCCACACGCTAGGTGCAAAATGTTGTGTTGTACAAAATGTTGTGTCCATCGGCCTAACTTTGGGTCTTTGGTGAACCATTTACTTAAAATCTGACGAAACTGTATATGGGAGCTATATCTAAATATGAACCGATTCTTACAATACTTAGCAACCGGTACACTATACTAAATTCAGTACATTGTGAAAAAGTTTGTAGCAAACGGCCTAACTTTTGGGTCTATGGTGCACCTTTTACTTACAATCTGACGAAACTATATAGGAGCTCTATATAAATCTAAGCCGATTTCAACCAAACTTGCCACACGTTATTTTAATAGTAATTTCAGTATTAGTAAAATAACTAAATTTCGTGCAAATCGAAAGATATATATTGACTTTGGTGCACCATTTACATTAAATCGGACGAAAATATATAGGGAGCTATATCTGGACCTATTTTCAGGAAACTTAACACACATCATTCTAGACCTAATTCAGTACGCGGTACCAAATTTCGTGCAAATCGAATGATATACAGGGACTTTGGTACACCATTTACATTAAATCGGATGAAAGTATATATGGGAGCTATATCTAAATCTGGGAGCTATATCTAAAGAAACTTAACAAACATCATTCCAGACCTTATTCATTACGCTGTGCCAAATTTCGTGCAAATCGAAAGATATATAAGGACTTTGGTACACCATTTACCTTTAATCGGACGAAAATATATATGGGAGCTATATCTAAATCTGAACCTATTTTTCCCAATTTCAATAGGGTTCATCCTTGGGCCAAATAAGTGACCTATGCCAGGCACGGTTAAACTGTTTGGTTTGTTGATGTATACTAGAAACACCAACAAAGTCGGTGTGTGCATTTGTCGCGATGTGACAACACACAACAGTGGAAAGGTATGGTATTGTTTGTAAATGCCTTGTTAACCTCGAAGTGAGGCACCACCGAAATTCTCATACAGTTTATTTCGTTGGTCAGCTAAGTACTTCGCTTTGTTACAAGAGACATTTGGGTATGAAACCTTTTTTGTATAGAAGCTATAGCTTCTTGGGAGAATATCCCAACAAAAAATCTAAGAGAACTGGTGAGGATTAGTGGCGTGATCCTAAACTATAGTCTTCCCTGCCTTACCCCTTGGCAAACAATGCCATACATTTTCCACTAATAAATAGTTGTTTTTTTTTATAAAACAACAAACTGGGATTCAGCCTGACTATTTTGCAAAAACAAAATACAAATGGTATCCCAAATACACCGCCAACACTACTGAAATCTAAATTAAGATAAATAATTGTCCTCTCTAGTCCAGGCAATGTTCGAACCCTTCTATACATGGCTTCCAGCAATGCATTCACATGTCCATTCGGCAGACTTTCGGTTTTCGTGTAACTTTTTTTGGACGGCATAGAATAACCTCCTAGAAATTTTCCCTATTTTTATACCCTAAACAACTATGTTATCAGGGTATTATAGCTTTGTGTGGCTCCACGAAATATTGATCATATCAAAGTGTATCGAATAGAAGTGATTGACCTTTAATTTGATACCAATTATATTGTTGTAGGTAATCCGATATGGGAATTATACGTAAATATTTAAAGGTCTATGTGTTATGGTATTGTTTATTATTACTATTACCCCACTAGAGGCAGGAAATGTAACGCTGATCACATTGAAATTTTACATGAAGCTCCGCTTATGGTCAATGAAGTCGCCTATAATTTTCGGTGATGTTGAGATGATATTTAGAGAGTGTAATGAACCGAAAACTTAATTTTTGTCAGTTGTTCTAGTCGCTCTAGAGACCATTAATATATGCAAAACATCAGATATTTTACTCGGTGAGGGGGATCTGACCCAAATTTGTTGCCATTTACATTTTCAAATGATTAAAATTTCATTACCCAAATTTTTCTATATAGATCCATGTTTTTTTGTAAAGCCCACAAATGAAGTCTCAGCACCACCGAAGTCTAACTTGTCCCACCGCAATGGCTGTAATACGAATTTAATTTTTTTTAGAATATACAATACGCCTTTATTTATAGAGAGGAGGCACCATATCGCATATATCCTTGGTCAGAATAAAATTCTATGTCGATTTATGCATGTATGTCTATCGAAATCACGGTAGAAGTCGCAATATTTGAAATTTTGCACTGGCATTGTTATTACTCCTTGGATGGTTGGGTATATCGGTCCACGTTTTGGTGTAGCCCCCATGCAACGTTGCCCCTAAGTATTCGGTATTTCACGTTTTTCAACGTAATTGGCTGTCATTTGCTACGTCTGGTTCTCATTGAGTATCAAATTTTCCTACCGAAAATAATCAATATTGGTACACTTTTCAGGGATTTTAGACACGAATCAGCTGTAATTTAGTATTTTGGTATTTAGCGAGCTTGAGCACGTGCTTCAACCAATTTGAGAGTAATTTAATATTTTGGATTCTCATTCATTGATCGACACGTGCTTCAACCAAATTAGCAGTAGTTATACCCTACACAACTATGTTGTCAGGGTATTATAGCTTTGTGCAGCCCCAAAAGTGTGTAACGCCGCGAAATATTGGTCCTAGACCCACCTTTAAGTATACCGATCGTCATATCTCGACTGAGTCGAACTAGCCATGTGTGTCCGTCCGTCCGTCCGTCTGTTCATTATAATTTGTAAACACGATACAGGCCACAGTTATGGACCAATCTCCACGAAATTTTGCATGTAGGATGGGTCCTGGCCAATGAAGACCCCTATTGTTTTTGGGAAAGATCGGTTAATATTTAGGGGATGAAATGGACCAAAAACTATATTTTTTCGGTTTTTCTGGTCGCTCCAGAGGCCGCAATAATGGCCCGAACATCGTGAAATTTTACATGGAGAAGGGGATCGGGCCAAAGAATAAGCATGCCTGGTTTGATGAAGATCGGTCAATATTTAGCGGGTCAAATGGACCCTGACTTTTGTGTGAAAAATGACAAAATTTGTATTCTATAGCGTATATATTTACCCCTGAAGGACATTTACCCGAGAAGTTGATATTATATCCAAGAGGAGTGGTTGACCTTTAAATTAATACCAATTATATTGTTGTATGTGCTCGGATGTGGGAGTTACACCTAAATATTTACAGGTATCTCCGTTTTCGTATATTATTTATTAACCCATTATCACTCTGGAGAGCGGAACTATAGCGCTGATCGCTTTGAAATGTTCCATGAGGTTCCATTTATGGTCAAGGATAACGCCTATAATTTTCGGTGATGATCAGATAATAATTTTGGAATGAAGTGGACCGAAAACTTAATTTTTTGTGTTATTTTCGAGTCGATCTATAGACCTGAAATGAAAGCCGAACATTATAACACAACCCACGGCGAAAGGAATCTGTACAATAGCTGTACTGAATAGTCGTAATATTCGGAAAATATGTCAGTGTGAGGAAGAGGTGCTGTTTACCTCTAATCGAGCAAGAGGATGCAAATATCACGAAATATTGCCCAGACTCTGAATAAATATCCGCAGAAAATTTGAGTTCCGTGGTAGTTGTGTAGGGTATCGTATGGTCGGCCCCGTCCGACTATACTGCTCCGCTCACTGGTTTTTTTAATGTTTATGTATGTATGTGTGACGCCCAAAATGCATGAAGAAAATCAAAATAGTTTTGATTTTGAAAATGAAACCCTATCAATCTGGTGAATAATATTCATTTTGAAAGTTGTCAGGTGACGGAATAAAAAAACAACTGAATTTACGACTCAAAATTCAATTTTTGGGACAAAAAATCGATTTTTTGGAATAGTGATTGAAGAGTTTGCCATCCACTAGTCAATCTCACATATACAAAAAGGTGTTCATCGGCATGACGGCATGATTTATAGTGTATGGGGCCCTTTATATGTTCAAGGAGTTCTTATATGTTAGCTTAATTTTTATAGATCAACTATAGGGGCCAGGAAGATTTATACACCAACTAAAGTGTATATTTTCCAAACAAATTTTATTAGTTTAGTATTTTGAGTTTAGTATTTTGGTCTTATTTTGAAAAAGTTCACTATGACTCCAGCAAAAATGGCCGACTTCGTAACCATCCTTAAAGACACGACTGACAATCAAATTTCTATATATTTCACATCGATTGTTATAAATAGGTTTGCTATTTCAAAAAATTAGGGTCAGGGTTCAGACAAATTTTCAAATTAGTCACTCCGTTTGGTGTATTCATCCTCAGCGGTTCCATTCAGTTTTTGGATATATCGAAATTACATACGAGTGCTTCAATAGATTTGACAGTAATTTGATCAAATAAATAGTTTTTATCTTTTGGGGTAAATACCAGAAATTGGCGACCGTTTTTTGGCGGAATAAGAATGTGTGGACCTTCGCTTACAAATTCCATACCACATATAATAAAATATTTGAGCCAAAATTTATCAGCCTATGTGAACTGCTTCGGCAGTTAAAAAGTCTTTTTCCAATTTTTGGGTAAATATTCGAAATGGACCTACCCTGACAAATGTGTACACATTGAACGATTACTATGCCAAATTATAACAAATTTTGTTGTAAAATGTGGACAATAGATAACAGAACAGTCACAGTTTTCGCTTTGGCGGATGTACTCCAGAAATACCAAAGACATTAAAATTCTACTAGGAGATTTTATTGCAAAAATCGCAAGGGAAAATATTTTTGGTACCTCCATCGGAGAAACATCCGACATCGGCATGAGGTTGAGCAAAAAAAAAACATGGAAGTTAGCAGCTCCAGATTCAAGCATCTCGATATACACAAGGCCACCTGGATTTCTCCTGATCAAGCAAGGAAAAATCAAATGGACCATGTTGTGATAGATGGACGGCATTCGTCCAGTTTTTAGACGTTCGATCGATACAAGGAGCGAATATCGATTCTGAACATTACTTTGTGTCAGCCAAGGTTTCTAATGTAACACAGAATCTCAACGTCGAAAAGCTGCAAACACAACATATAGCAGAAGCCTACTCCGCTCAACTCAACCACTTGCTTGACGAAAGCACTCCTTGTCCCGATAAAAATATAGAAGTACAATGGAAAAGAATTTCCACTTCCTACAAACTGCAGCAAAAACAACACTTGGATACCAAAAACCCCTATCAAGAAACCCATGGTACGATCAGAAGTGTCGTAATACTACTGATATCAAAAACGCCGCGTATAGGGTAACCCTGCAGAAATAGCAACACGCAATGGAGAATTATCGGGAGAAAAGGAGAGAGGAGAAACGTATTTTCAGAAAAAAAGAAGAAAGAACAAGAACCAGTAAGGAATGTTTAAAAGTCGGACGGGGCCGACTGTATGATACCCTTCACCACTTTGGATACGTATAATATGCATAGCATCTTTGGAGGAACATTGAAATGGAATCGGTCGAAATTAACTGCGTGAAGTACATAGATATTTGAACTAAATCAAAACAACCCATACCAATCTGAAATTTATGAAAAATTGAATTTCAATTATCGATCAAAATATGTGTAAGATCTATACCGTGGCATTCACCATTAGTATGCTGCAACACATTGCGCTATCCAAAATGTACCTCGACACAAAATCCAAAATACGTTATTCTTGATTCGATTGTGCACTAATTCGTCCCAAGAGGACTAACGTTAGTTACTTGGTACATTATTTTGATTAAATCGAATGAAGATATACGTGGAAGCTAT
Organism: Musca vetustissima; assembly: GCF_032173495.1. NCBI lineage: Eukaryota > Metazoa > Arthropoda > Insecta > Diptera > Muscidae > Musca > Musca vetustissima. Next base: position 69,546 of record NW_026886126.1, read on the forward strand.
ATCTAAACTTCAAGGACGTCAACCTGCAGTAATTTCAACACGGATGTCAATCGGACAAACATTGACAGTATGGTGCACAATTTACATAAAATCGGAGGAACTTATCTAAGGGAGCTATATCTAAATCTGAACCGATTCCAACAAAACTTTGCATACATAAATTTGGAACTAATTCAGCAATTTGTAATTTGTCTCAATCGGACCAATATTGGGAGTTTGGTGCACCATTTACATAAAATCGGACGAAACTATATATGGGAGCTATATCTAAATCTGAACCGATTTCAACAAAACTCGGCTTATATCAATCTAGAAGTAATTCAGTACTCTGTGCAAAATTTTGGATCAATCGGACAAATATTGGGAGTTTGGGGCACCATTTACATAAAATCGTACGAAACTATATAAGGGAGACATACATAAATCGACTCAGAAAGTGATTCTATATATTTTATTTATTTATTTATTTTATTCCAACTAAAATATATTAAAAAATAAAAATAATACAAAAAATATTTAATATTGTTATACCACATAAAAATTAAGATAAAAATTAAAACAATGTGTTTTAAAAGCCATCACTTAAATTACATGCAAAAAAAAAACAGCAGCAGAACTCAATTTATCAAAAGGCTTATACTGTCTGTCAATTGTTAAGAAGAACAACAAAATTCTATTATCCTTGTCAATTAGCTGTCATAATTTTGTTGTTGTTTTTTTTCCTTTCATCATCAACAGGGCTAAGCAAATATTGTTTAAGAACTAATTAATTTAATGCTGTTTTTTGTTTTTTTATACATTATACGAAGTGTTCCACTGCAGTAGCTGGTGATGATGCTGTTGTTGTTGCTGTGGATGATGCTGATGATGTTGTTGTAGGTGTTGCTCTTGTGTATGGTGTGACAAAATGTGAGACTGTTGTTGGTGTTGCATATTTCCATTGTGGCCATACATCATTACAATGATGTCCCATAGCTGGGCCGGCATGTGCCTCCGTGGTAAGTGTCGTTGTCGTCGTCTCTGCTGCCACCATAGGTGATGATAGACTCCCCCGGTAGTAGTTGTGGAGTGCATCTGTGCCGCCATGTAATAACAATTCATATTATCTGCTGCAGTGGCTGTGGTCGTCGTGGGTGATGTAGGTGAAAACTTATGTGGCGACAGTGATGATGATGAACCGGATGCGGTCGAATTGCTTGACGATGTTGATGGTGTAGGTGGTAGACATACCTTTTTGGCAGCTGATGTATAATCCTCCAGTCCATGTGTGTCGGATGTGTTGTGTGCCATTTTTGCCGCATACATGAGAGATTTCGTATAATTGTTTAAAGAAATTCCAGATGTTGCAGTGACAATACTCGCAGATGATGTTGGTGATGAGGTGGTTAGGGAGGGTGAGACCTGATGCATTATGCCATTGATGTTTGTGGCTGTGGCCGTCGACGCAATGGGCATTATTTGATCCATAAAATATTGTTCGATGCTGGTTTCAACATCTTCATTAGTGTGGTCAGCAGCAACTTCCGATGTTAGATCCGTTGTTGCAGAGGCGAATGGCGCCATATAATGTTGGGTATGGCCATTCATCTTGGGCATCCCCGTCTTGAGAGCAGTGGTCTTTGAGTAGGGCGAGGAGCATGATGTCCGCAAAGGAGAGTGTTCGGCTGTCGTTGCTGCTGGTGGTGGTGGGGTGGATATGTTGAAATAATGATGATGATAATGATGCTGTTGTTGTTGCTGTGGATGATGCTGATGATGTTGTTGTAGGTGTTGCTCTTGTGTATGGTGTGACAAAATGTGAGACTGTTGTTGGTGTTGCATATTTCCATTGTGGCCATACATCATTACAATGATGTCCCATAGCTGGGCCGGCATGTGCCTCCGTGGTAAGTGTCGTTGTCGTCGTCTCTGCTGCCACCATAGGTGATGATAAGACTCCCCCGGTAGTAGTTGTGGAGTGCATCTGTGCCGCCATGTAATAACAATTCATATTATCTGCTGCAGTGGCTGTGGTCGTCGTGGGTGATGTAGGTGAAAACTTATGTGGCGACAGTGATGATGATGAACCGGATGCGGTCGAATTGCTTGACGATGTTGATGGTGTAGGTGGTAGACATACCTTTTTGGCAGCTGATGTATAATCCTCCAGTCCATGTGTGTCGGATGTGTTGTGTGCCATTTTTGCCGCATACATGAGAGATTTCGTATAATTGTTTAAAGAAATTCCAGATGTTGCAGTGACAATACTCGCAGATGATGTTGGTGATGAGGTGGTTAGGGAGGGTGAGACCTGATGCATTATGCCATTGATGTTTGTGGCTGTGGCCGTCGACGCAATGGGCATTATTTGATCCATAAAATATTGTTCGATGCTGGTTTCAACATCTTCATTAGTGTGGTCAGCAGCAACTTCCGATGTTAGATCCGTTGTTGCAGAGGCGAATGGCGCCATATAATGTTGGGTATGGCCATTCATCTTGGGCATCCCCGTCTTGAGAGCAGTGGTCTTTGAGTAGGGCGAGGAGCATGATGTCCGCAAAGGAGAGTGTTCGGCTGTCGTTGCTGCTGGTGGTGGTGGGGTGGATATGTTGAAATAATTTAAAGGTTCAATGGTGTGCATCGTCGGAGATGAAGAACAATTTGTGTGACAATATACCGATGTATACCCTGCAGAACTACCAAGTTGTCCATAAGTTTGAAATTCCATTGAATTATGTTGAATATGATTGTTGTTTGTTTGTTCCTGTTGCTGTTGATTGCCATAAAATTGCAAAGCATAGGAGGAAGGTGAGGAATATTGATGACTGCCATCATGAATATAGACATTTATTGCCAGTGGAGCAACACCACCACCTCCACTATTAGCTAAAGGCCCTCCCATGGAATTATAAGGATATTCATCCAAGGATATAAATTCACGTCCTTCAATGTTAAGTAGCTGGTATTCACTTAAACCGCCACCACCACCCACAACATCGTTAACCTGTTGCTGCAACAAATTTCTTGTTGCTTGACGTGGCTGATGATGCAGTGTGGCCTGATGTCCTGTCAAACGTTGTTGTGTAGCGTTGCAATATGGTGTAGCTGGTGGTGTCAACGGCTGTGAATCATTGGCCGAGGTGGCACGGATAACAATGAACTAGTCGTGGAACCAGGTGAATCCAACGATTTGCTATAATCATAACGATTAAACATAAATTCCGCTGAACTTTCATCAGCGGCAATATGTGCCGGTCCCAAGAGACGACCTTGAGTCAACATGGAGGACACATTTTTACAGGAATTCTTTAATGTTTCATTAATATCCATTGCAGAAATAAAATGGGTTGTAGATTTGCCATTATCTGACATTGGTGGCTGGTTGTGATGTTGTTGTTGCGGTGGTTGTTCACGGTTTCTTTGTTTGCCATTGGCTTTGTTGCCATTCA